>NC_036644.1:4619800-4666510 GCF_002806865.2 Cucurbita pepo subsp. pepo
TTAAATTTAAATAAATTATTTATGTGCGTATACTAACTCTAAAAAAAAATTATTTTTTCTTACCCGTTTAAAGATATTAATGCTACTTTTTAAAGTTAATTGGTATCTTTGAAACGTAGTAAAAGTATTTTTTTATAACTATCCAAAACTAACTATAAAGATTTTTTTAAAAAAAAAAAAAAATTGAAGGTTTAAGGTACCGTTGAAACTTTTAAAACTTTTGAAGTGTTTTTTAGGTACGGTATAAAACTTAGAGGTATTTTTATTAATTTAACCCGTTTCGGATATTCCATCTATAAATTTGACATAAAATCTAATAATTTATTACCTTTAGTGGGAAGCAAGGCATGGTAGGAAAGGTGAAGCTATCCAGTGGAAGAGGCAGAGAAAGATTTGGGATTGAACTCCTCCATTACATGTATGAACACTTGAGGAGCATCTTCTCTGTTGCATAAACATAATATATGACAACACCAAATCAACTCCAAACATAAAGCAATGCTTAAGAGAAGAAACATTATGAATAGAAAATGAACCTTTCTTTAGCTTCTTGATACGTACAACTTGAAGCAACAGCCAAAAGTTGACCTCCGCAGTTGTACGACAACGATGCCACGCTATTTGGAAATCTAGGCAACTAAAACCAAATGAACGAATTATCAAACATAGCCGACCCTAATCACATAAATTTTAGAGGACAATGCAAAGTGTGAGAGTCCCACATTGATTGGAGAAGAGAACGAAACACTATTTATAAGGTAGCAGACGCGTTTTAAAGTCTAAAGGAAAAGCTCAAAGAGAGCAATATATGCTAGTATTGGACTTAGAGTATTACAAAAAGAATCTCATACCTCGAGTATTCTTCTCTTGCTTTGGAAATCCCATACGCTGACAAAGCCGGCATTGTCTCCCGTTGCAAAGGCACCATGATGTCTAAATGCAACATACAAAATTAGCATAATGTGACAAAATATGTTGACTTTGGGTGAAACTATAATGCATACATTGGATTAAACACAATATCATTCACCGACTCCAAATGCTTTCTTCTACCCTTTGACTTTGGGTGACACCAGAAAATATATCTGTTTCAAAAATATAAAGGAAATACTGTGTAAGAATAATGCATCCCAGGAGTTATTGGACAAGGCCAAATAATGATTCAAGAATATCATGAATATCTTTCTTTAGCACTTGAAAAACTCTAGAAAGATGGAACGTGGCAGAAAATGAATCTTTTCACATGTCTCTTTATCCTTAATTAAGCCTTAAGTGTAATTGGATGGAGAACGCCCTATGATTTGGAATCTAAGTTTGACCCTTGACGATTCTAGCATTCTCCAGCGACCTGACTACATCACTTTACTTGTCTTAATCTAGAGTACCCTAAGCTTAAGATCCAGAATCTAGATTCAACACATGACGGCTCTAGCATTTCCCTACGATCGACTATGTCGCCTTACTTGTCTAAAGCTACTTGTTAGATTGAAGACTATTTTCACATGGGTCCTATCAATATGCTACCATAACTCACCTGCTTCCTCGTAAATTTCACAAAAGATCACCCAATATAAGATTAAACCAAGCACACTTAACTTTTGATTTTCTATGCTTAAGGCACAAGAAAGGAAGGTGCACATAACTTTAGATTTTCTATGCTTAAGGCACAAGAAAGGAAGGTGCACATCATTCGTATAGATAATAACCATCAATTAGTACACGTACACTGGTACTCCAATGACATTAGACAAGTTAGACAAGTTCGTAACATAAATTGTTATCAGTGAACGAAAATCGGTGACAACACTTCAAATAGGTCTTCAAAGTCGCTAAGCAGTCTTTTGTAAACAATTCCCAGTAAAAATACCTCCAAACAAGTTCTAAGTTTTTTGTGTTCCCATAATGGACTAAAAGCAACTGAACCCAACAACAGATTATTGACTGTAGTACCTAGATGGATAATGTGAGATCTCACATCGGTTGGGGAGGAGAACGAAACACTCCTTATAAGAGTGTGAAAACCTCTCCCTAACAGACGCATTTTAAAAACCTTAAAGGGAAGTCTGAAAGGAAAAGTCCAAAGATGACAATATCTGCTAGTGGTGGGCATGAACCGTTACAAATAAGATAGAGCATTTAAGCAATATACTAACTCGACCTAGTTCAATATATGATTTAAGTAATTAGCATCCATATCCAAGGGTAGGGAAAGCAAAAACCTGATGTCATCTGCTTGGTCCAGACAAGCAATCTCCAAAGCTACACGTCCATCTACTGAGCCAATCGCAAATCCTGCAAAGAAAGTATTTAGAAGTGAACACAATTCAAGCAAAAGTTGTCCTGATGATTTATAGGCGTCCTTCAACAATCAGAATATTAGCTACAAGTTATCTGGAAGAAACTGCATAATATGTCAACCAACCTTCAGTATAAGGAACAGAGCTTACACAAGCTACTGGAACTTTCATACAAGAATCTGTGAGTTGAACTGGTTTTTGTATGTTACGTAAGTCCAGTGAATATACACATATTCCAGAAGCCACAATTAAATTAAATCCAGAGATAGACATGGACACCACATCTGAACCCCTGTTTCTCACAAATGACACACATTTTTCTCTACGCGTGTCCCACAACAGTATCTTTCCATCCAAACCCGCTGTTACTATTTGGCCTACAAAAATAAAGGGAGTAAATTCTATCTTTTCAAAACCAATGTGACAAAGGGTCAATAATAGCTAACGAAATACTGCAATGGACATAGAGTTGGCCAATTCTTGAGTGAACAGGGCTCAATGAGAATCACGGTTCATCAAGTTCAAAAGGAAAATATTAGCCAGTTATTAACAAGCATACTAAAAGGAAAAATTATAGTTTCCACCATTTTAAATAATTTATCAAAAAGTAACTGATATGTGTATGAATCGCGTAAATTATGTCATGAGGTAAAGTAGCTCACATGTTTGATCCGAATATCTGATATTGGTTGCAATATCATCATGTTTTCCAATGGTTTCAGAAATTCCTGATTGCAAGTCATACCTGTAAAGTTTTAATGAAAGCCATTAGCAACCTATGGTCAAAATATCCAACCATGACTCAATGCCGCTAGCATAAAACAGACCTAGAAAGGTAAAGAAAAGAACCAAGGAAAAATTTATAATAACGTTTTTAGAAACCATTGCAAGATAAAGTAACAGACTAAAATACTTGTAATTTGTCTGTTTTTGTTAGACTCATAATACAATACATTTGTTTATATTCGTTTTTTGTTTCTCATAAAAAAACTACGGATACAATATTACAAATGGGCTTATCCAAGGGACATTTCTTCCATTATGAACAAGAAAAGAGTGGATGTGAGAAAAACTCATTGAGTGGGATTTGTAATCCCAGAAACGCTTTCTTCCAAGTGTTTTGGGTGGTTCGTTCAAGACACATGGGATGATAAATTGTGAAATTTTGGATCAATGTCGAAAGGGGAGGAGTCCTTTACAAAGAAATTACACATTTGAGTTTCGAAGAGAAGATTCTTTCAAACTTGCTTAACAAGATTCAGATGATGACTAAAAAGTTATTTTGCTAGGAGATCTTGTAGATTCGAAGACGAATCTTCTCGAAGAAAGGGAGAATGATAAGAAAATAAGTGATCAACTAGCTCAACCAAGATCAAATAGAACTTATTCTCAAATTCAAACCAATAATGAGTCAATCATTATGCCACACAGCCCAACCATTAAAGTTAAAAGATGACAAGAAGTACATAACAGCCCAAGCCTACCGCTAGCAAATATTGCTCTCTTTGGGCTTTCTCTTCAAGAACTTCCTCTCAAGGTTTTAAAACACATCAGTTAAGGAGAGGTTTCCACACCCGTATAAGGAATGTTTCGTTCTCCTCTCCACCCGATGTGGGATCTCACAATCCATCCCTCTTTGGGGCCCAACGTCCTCGCTAGAACACCACTCAGTGTTTGATTCTGATACCATTTGTAACAACCCAATCCCACCGCTAACAGATATTGTCTGCTTTCGCCCGTTATGTATCTTCATCAACCTCACAGTTTTAAAACGCGTCTACTATGGAGAAAGTCTAGCCCTACTCCGACCAGTGTCTCACACCGTTCAGTGACTGGCTCTGATACTATTTGTAATAGTCCAAGCCCACCTCTAGCAGATATTGTCTTCTTTGGGTTTTCCCTTCAAGGGCTTCGCCTCGAAGTTTTAAGACGCATCTGTTAGGGAGAAGTGTCCACACCATTCTTGAATGTTTCATTCCCCCCTCCATCCAACCCCTTAGGGCCCAGCATTTTCGTTGGCATACCACTTGGTGTCTAGCTCTGATACCAAACTGTAACGACATGTGATTCGAGGTATCGAACATCAGGGGAAACCATTCAAGTTCGATAAGGAAACTATTCATCCAAGAGACTTAATGAATCTAAAAACTCAGAATCATTCCTATCTTGACTACAATATGTACCTTTTAAATTCATGTATTCTTATGACTGTCGTGGGGCTTCACCTAGAATAAGAGGGGTTTTCATGCATAATTGAAGTAGTTCTTTTAATAATCCTCTTAAGAAATCAACCGACAAAAAAATTGACTATCTAGAACAGAATGAGATGAAAAGAAGAACAAACAAACTACTGCATTTACTATTTCACAGCAGAAAACAGGACAGAATTTAACTCCATCATTAACATCTAAATAATCCTCATGTTTTACTTCAGAGACTTTTCCTATTTGGTGGAAGGGGGTTGAAAGAGACAATTTCCTTCCCAACTTTGTGGAAATCATTTCAATAACTTAATAGTTACAGCCATAGACAAACAATTTCTCCAAGTATGATGAATTGAAAGAAGAACAATGGAACAAATCGAGATAATTGCTAGATCCAAATATCTTAATCTGTACCATGATATTTCATTTCATAACATTAATCCAGAGGATTTATTATTAAATTCGAACCCCAAACCTTCTTATTAAGCCATCAGAACCAGCGCTCAAAGCCAGTGACTCGTCCTGGAAGCAGCAGTCAAGCAGTGCAGCTTCGGAGGGAGCTTCAAGTCTGAGTGCAGAATTATCCACATCGTACAAACGAAGACTCTGTCCAAAAAAAAACGAAAACCTAGAACTTCATTCATAGTGAACGAAAAGAAATGGCAGAAACGTTGAAAGAATTTGGAACACCAAAAGGAAGACTAACAGAATCCCAGGAAGAAATAAGGAGATTGTTCGAACGGGGAGCGAATTGGATTGTGGAGATGGCATCTTGGATCGGATTTTGAAAATCCAGCAAAACCCTGTTGGGTTCCATGCCTGGGGATCGAGATTAGACGAACAAAAGAGGCGGGAAATGAAGTAATAGAACAAATTTTGAGTTGGATGAGACGCTCTTTCAAGCTGTATAATAACAAATGAAGGGTTTTTGAAAAAATGATCCTTGGCTGTGTGAATGGCTCACGTTTGATCGGATTAAGCCCAATGGGCGGAGGCTAAGCAAACTCACAATACAGACTCGACTCCTTTGGATTCTTAGTACTTTGTTCGACATTTGAGGATTTACTAATATTGTCATTGTTAAGTTTAGGGCATGGCTCTGATACCATGTTAGTTAGAAGAACACAACTGTACCCAATATTATGATATTGTTCCTTTTGAGCAAAAGCGCTCATGGCTTCGCTTTGAGCTTCCGCAAAAGACCTTATACTAATGAAGATAGTATTCTTTAATCACCTGACCATTCCCTAAATTAGCGGACAATATATAACCTTGGGTAGGGAGAAATTGACAACTAGTCGCATCCCCCTACCCAAGGTTATATATTGTAAGCCGTTGTTATTTCCCTCTTGCTTGCTTATATAACGTCTCTTTCAAAAATCTCTCTCTGCCCTCGCTTTCTAAAGCATACGTCGCTTGGCCGTAGGCGAAGCAAGAACGAATTGGCTTAGCTCACTTGTCGTTGAAAAGTGAGTGCCACACAATCGCAAGTTCGCTGCCATTAAAAGTGCGATTGTGACAAGTGCGACTTTCATCATCCAACAAGGACAAGCTTGTTGAGCAGACTCCAGACTGGGCAAGAGGCCCTGGTACTTAGGTCAAACCGAGCCTAGTCTTTTACATTTACTTGGGTATTAATTACCAATTCAAGATTCACAAAAATGAATATCAGAAATGATAGTAACCCCACCGGTCACGAGCAAGGTCGTCGCTCAGACACACATCATCTAAGGCAAAGTTCTTGTATCAAATGGTAAATAATCATTACACGAAAGTAAGATTCAGATTATCTTGTTGATCGAATATTTAAATGCAATAATACTTGTTTGAAATTCAAATCACTGCTAATGATCAATCTAAACTACTTATAATTGCAAATAAACTTAGCGCAGACTAAATGAAAAAGTAAAAATGCCTTTTTTACTAAATTGTTCGAGTCTTCAACCTGACTTTATATAGCCTCAAAATTAAAACTTAATTTTCATATTTTATTACTATAATTAGACTATATTTTATGTCATAATTACTCACGAGGTAAATAAGTCTTAAAATACATTAAATAAATATTATAATTGCAATATCTTGTGATAATTTGAACAACATTTTATTCACTTCTTCTTTGAAGTTTATATTGTATGATTGATGTCTTGGTTCATATCAGAACAACTCCGTTTATTTATTTAACTAGTTAGAAGTGAATTCGATCGAGTTATGCTCATATCTCTTTATTTGATAAAGTTTTTAAAACGGTTGATTTCAATAATTATTTAGAAATTAAATGTGTATTGTCATAAATAACGATATTCAAGAATTATATAGTTTAAATTATAATAATCGTGAATGCATGCATAAAAGATGGGTAGGTTAGGAATTGATGATTAGAATTTATGATGACTCTAACTTCACGTAGTACTATAGTGGTTTGATGCTAAGATCGGAGAGCATGTAGCCCATATGTCTACTACATCGTGCGGAATCCCCGATGATTGTGTGCGTGTTAAATTGAGAACATGAGTATTTCAGATTGTCGAGTTTGGTGCTAGTTCAAGCCACCAGAATGTCTAGTAGACAAACCGTATTTATCCGAGAGCGAGTCTTACATACGGGTTTGAAATTTATGTTAAACATAAATAGATTTAGTAGGTAAAGAATAGTTAAAATATCTTAAACCTACCACCACGCCTAGTTACTAAAAGCTTCATTAGGAGAGATTAAACTGATTCGACAATCCCCGAATGCTAACACAGACTCGTTACTAGGAAAGAATGTCATGACCGTTGACAAACGAACTCGAGACAATGACCTGACTTGGATCCACCTACTAATGGTCTAGATTGAAACATAGGAAGTATGCGTTCGACTCATGATTTTATATAAAAGTCGTCAAATTTCCAATTTAAGTATACTATGCGTCAACTGGTTAAATCTAGATAAATTATAACAGCCCAAGCATACCACTACCAGATATTGTCCTCTTTGGGCTTTTCCTTTCGAGCTTCCCCTCAAAAGTTTAAATGGTGTTTCATTCTCCTCCCCAACCAATGTGGGATATCACAATCCACTCCTCTTTAGAGCCAGCGTCCTCGCTGGCACTCGTTCCTTTCTCCAATCGATGTGGGACCCCCATCAAATCCACCTCCTTCGGGGCCCAGCGTCCTTACTGACACACCGCCTCGTGTCTACCTCCTTTCGGGGAACAACCTCCTCGCTGACACATCGCTCGATGTCTGACTTTGATACCATTTGTAAATTGTGTTCAAACCTTGCTTGAAATGAGAGAAAGCCATGAAATTTTGAGATGGGTCGTAGTTTCGTGAGTTAGAAGCCAAATTTATGTACAATGCATGATCACACGATAGATATCACTAGAGTATGCGTTGGGTTCGCCAAGTCTTGTGGTAGCACCATTTTTCCTTATTTCTTCCGTACGCAACATACTTTGACCTAGTTTTCTTGTAATTACTTCACGTTTTAATGGAAATCTTTCTTAAAGCACTCGAGAGTTTTGTTGAAATTACTCTTACCTATTTGATCAACCGAGGAAGAATATTAGCATGTTTAGGTAGCAGAAGGACCGAGCGTATCAAAATACTAGCTTAGAACAAGAGTGAGCATACAATCACTAAGATGTTCTAGGGATAATCCAACCACTCGTAAGCAATAAAGGCGATGCATAACGAACAAGGATAACACATAGGAGCCCAACACGAGCAAGGCACTTGAAGATATAGTTGCTCCATATTCACGAAACCATCATACCCATACTGATATGGAATCAACCCAAGGGAAAGTATGGAACAGATTATCTTGATAATCAAGATCGAGTAAAGAAAACTCATTTCTAAACTCCACAAGAGGTTTGATCAATACTACTTGAATGACTCTTGCATGCAAGTTCTAAACACCTAAAAAAAATAGAAATTCTATTATTTTTAATTCCAAAATATGATGTCTCTAATCAAATAAAGGAAGGCTTATATAGCGTTTAGAACCTTAACCAATGCGTCACCCATAACTTCCATATTAAAATGGGTTAGTTAAGGGTGGAATATGGTAACCTATGTGAGTTACAATATAACCCCAACATCTATATTAAAAACTAATTTAAATATGAGAAACAAATATTTAAATTATAATTAAATAGTGCAAGGAATGAAATGTGATTATTAATCATCGTTGGACTAATTCTATAAATTTAGCTGAGTTCATTAAATGCAACTTAAGGTGCATCTTTTTATTGAAGCTCAACTTTGCACAACATACCAGGGAGGCATCCAACGTCTTCTACAATTTTATTTGATGAACTCATCTTAGCTTGAATATAAGTGTACAAGGTTTGTTGTAGCTTCTTGACTCTGTCGTGGTTCATATCACATACATACAATAAATATTAAAACTACTTCAATTAATTACTCCTAAAATGTTTAATTATTTATCGTATTTGTAATTGTATTCATGAAATAATATATTTTTTTTAAATACAAATTTAGTAGGTCATTTGAAAAATGTAAAAAGGTTTATTTATTAATGTAACATTCTAATTAAAAAAAATTCTATATAAAATCGGGATGTCTTTTCTTTTTCGACAGCTAATTGTAGAAATTTCATGAATGAAGAATTCATTTTGAAGATTCAGAGCACATTTTCACAAGATCCTAGGATCCTGCGCGGTGTAATTGACGGCGATAGTAGTTTTCTGCTTCTGCAATGGCGGTGAATTTGAACTGAAGCCACGGGTTCGTCTTTCATTCCATCAGATTTCATCCATCACGTTCGACCGCCTGAAAATTTTCAGCCTCAATTCCTTGACTGTGATTGAATCGCCATTGGAAGCTTTAGATCGGTGTGCGGATCTTATGTAAGCGGACGATTTTTCACTTGCAGTTGATTACCTCTACTAATGGCGGGGAAGCCTAGCTCGGTTTCCTTCAGGGTTCCGTACCGGAACCTCCAGGATGCGGAAGTAGAGATGGTGGCTGTCGATGAACAGCAGCTCCAAGGGATTGATCTCAATTCTCCTTCTTCTAGTAGATGTGCCAATGGAAACCCAGACGGTTCGTCGTCAACGCCTCATGTTAGATCTACGCCAAATAGTTTGATTATCTTAATTCTCAGTTGTACTATCGCTGCTGGTGTTCAATTTGGTTGGGCATTACAGCTCTCCTTACTAACTCCCTATATTCAGGTATTGTTTCTCGCTTGCGTCTCTGATTTCGTTTTCGTCTATGAATCGACAGGTGTTTGGATTCAGTATTGGCGTATTATTCAGATTGTTTTCTACGAAAATCGTCGTCTGATCATTCTTTAATTACGACATTGTTTAGTTGCATGGTGTATTTCATGTACGTTGTGTTAGTATAAGGCTTTTCTAGCTCATGTCACTCGACGGTTATATTTGTCTATATTTATTCGGTTGCTAATTTCTTCAACTTTTTGTGTAACCGTGTAGACACTTGGAATCGAGCATGCATTTTCTTCATTTATTTGGCTTTGCGGTCCCATCACTGGTCTCGTGGTAGGTGATTATAACCATTTCGTATCAATTCTTCCCTGAATTTTCTGTTATTGTCAATGAAAAATTTGTTCATGATTGATAGAAAATGTATCTACTTAACTTTCGGTGTAAACTAAACTGACAATTAGAATAAGCATGAAAATTAAAGCTTCTGTAAATGTATAATAGTGGATTCGAAATTGTACCCAACCATCGCCCATTTGTTCTATTCCCGATTCAAAAGTTTCTCTGGCTCTTTGCTAAGAGGGGCTAAAACTCCAGAAATGAGAAATATTATGCATTGAAACAATAGCGTACCATATGTATGGATGAATGGGGTCAGTTTTATTTATTATGTTATCGACCACCATGGATCCGAATCTACTACTGTTGTAAATTCATATGCATTTGCAGGTTTGGGTTCATGCCTTGGTCACTTACCTAGTTTACTATGAGTGTTTTTTGGCTATTTGTAGGGCTAGTTGATCGTCTCGTTGGGGTAATAGTGACTATTAGATATGAATAATGTATAAATATACATTCCATTCATCACATGCTGGATTGGTTGTTTTTCTCTGAAGTATACTATTAATGTCTGTTGTCATGTGGTTCTTATGTCTACACTTTGAGGCACAGAAGATTAGGACATGGTGATCATTTAGCAGTCTGTTGCGTAGCTTGTATCTAACATGCAGTCTTCAAAGAAAGCAAGTTAGTAATGCTCTGTTGGTTTGCATTATAAGAAGAGCTGTTATGTATTAAAAGGCTCATGGTTCTTGATTTCTAAAGATTGGCTAGATATGATCTTTATTTTTTGTTGCATGAAGTTAAGTTCCTCCTTTTTCTTTTTCAAATATATGTGTGACTTGTTATGCCCTCAATTATCAGTAACATATGGATTGACTATTTCAAGCTCTTTCCTGGGACTGGATGGAAATTTTTGAACATTCAACAACTTTTTGTTCTCTGGTTACTCTTCTGCTGATCCTTGATTCTTATTTATGGTCATTTACATGGTATTTACGTTACATCTGATTCTTTCTTTGTGATGTAATGGATAAAGTTTTGTTGAAGCTTCAGAAATATTCATCTTCGTTGATTTTGATTTTTTCTTTTTTAATATTTGGTTCTTAGGTTCAACCATGTGTTGGTATATGGAGTGATAAGTGTTCTTCAAAATATGGAAGGAGGCGTCCCTTTATTCTTGCTGGGTCTTTAATGATAGCAGTTGCTGTAAGCTGTGTTTTTCTGGGTACTTGTTTTGTTTCCTTTTTGATTAACAACTATTGTCTAAAGCATTAGAAACTAAATGGTTATTTTTTATTTAAATAGGTGGTGTTGATTGGATTTTCTGCTGACATTGGGTATATACTAGGAGATACGAAGGAACATTGCAGGTTTGTTGGAGCAACTTAATGAATTGATTTCTGTTATTATCTTTCTTGGTGCTCTCTTGTATATTTTTTTGTGAGCAAGCATGAATTCTAAATTGATTGTTCATGCTTATGCAGAGTATACAAGGGTACACGAACAAGGGCAGCTATTATATTTGTAATAGGCTTTTGGATGCTTGATCTTGCAAACAATACAGTGCAGGTATTACCTACAAGGATTGGGTACTTATATTTTTCTTTCACTTCTGTGTTTAAAGTATTTGTATGAGTAAAATAAGTTGTCTTGTGACCATCTTTCAGGGTCCTGCCCGTGCTCTTCTAGCTGATTTATCAGGTTACACCCTCCCCCTTAAGAAAAAAGGAAAAAATAAAAAAGATGATAATAATAAGATAATAATTTGACTGTAATTGTAATCCATTTAGTTTCTGTGGACATGAATATCTGTGGCTTCTATTTTGAATTTTATATGCTTGATAATCACCCAGTATTTTCTTGTTGGCGCTTTACTCTAGGTCCTGATCAACACAATGTTGCAAATGCAGTATTTTGTTCATGGATGGCTGTTGGTAATATCCTAGGATTTTCAGCAGGAGCTAGTGGAAACTGGCACAAGTAATATTTTGAGCCAGATTTGAGACTTAATGTTTCCATCCATTTACATTTGCATTTGTGCTATTTAGTTGGCCATAGTTTTCTGAGATTAGTTCATATTTTGAATCTTCTTTTGTGATTTCCCTTCCTATGATTCATCTTTGGGCAGATGGTTTCCGTTCCTTTTGAGTGATGCTTGCTGTGAAGCCTGTGGAAACCTTAAAGCAGCATTTCTTATCGCTGTGGTGAGCTACTGATAAGCATATAGTTCAATATATTCCATGATATAAAATTTCGTTTACTGTGTACCTCTTTAAGATGCTCTATCATGTTTGGTTCTTATGCTCATGACTTTCATAAACAAAAACAACTGTTTCATCTTTTGGATTGTGACTAGAATTTGGTTCTCTAACTGCAGTTCTAACATCTGCATTTCACTTATGCAGGTTTTTCTAACCATATGTACTCTTGTTACCATATATTTTGCCCATGAAGTTCCACTTACTGCTGTAGATCAACTACCACGTTTATCAGATTCTGCTCCTCTGTTGAATGGGAATGAACAAAGTAGTCCTAATATTGTAAAATCGGAACTTAACAGTCCAAATGGGAGCAATGACAACTATGGCTATCAAAAAGATGTGAATTTGGAATTTTCGAAATCAATAATTGAGGAAAATCACAGTGAAAGTTATTACGATGGTCCTGCAACAGTGGTAGTCAAATTGTTAACCAGTTTAAGGCATTTACCACCGGCCATGCATTCAGTGCTTCTTGTGATGGCTCTTAGCTGGGTATGTTCTACTGTTAATTAAAATCTTATTTCCGCTATTATATTTTCCGCTTAGCTTTGCATCTATGTATTGCCAATTTTCCAGTGGCTATGTGGATCATGTAGGCAGCTCTTGAATATTGCTTTTGGTGCTTGCATTTTGCATGCAGTTATCCTGGTTTCCCTTCTTCTTATTTGATACGGATTGGATGGGAAGGGAAGTGTACCATGGGGACCCAAAAGGAAGTTTGGCTGATGAACAGGTTTATGATCAGGGTGTCAGAGCAGGTGCATTTGGTTTGCTATTGAATTCTGTAAGAACTCAGATTTGATTACATTTATTAGTTTGAGTTTTTTCATATATTTTGCGGTATTCGAGTTTGATTAAATTATGAGTTGCTCTATTATATTTTAGACGTTAGTTATCATTTTTCTTCCCTTACGAAGTGTTTGTTTTTATTTATGTTCTGTGTTATAGGTTGTTCTTGGTATCAGTTCTTTCTTCATAGAGCCGATGTGTCAGCGCATGGGAGCAAGACTTGTCTGGGCAATAAGCAACTTTATTGTGTTTGCATGCATGACGGGAACTACTATTATCAGTTTGATATCTGTCAGTCAATACTCTGAAGGAATCGAACACGTTATAGGGGGAAACTCAACAATAAAAAATGCTGCCTTGGCTATTTTTGTTCTTCTTGGTTTTCCTCTTGCTGTAAATGTCAAAGTTTATCTTTTCAATTTATTCTCTTTATATCACATCCTTGAAGTTAAAAGTCCATTGTTTCTGTTGCAGATAACTTATAGCGTTCCCTTCTCTTTGACAGCAGAATTGACTGCTGATTCTGGTGGTGGCCAAGGTTTGGATGGAGTTCATGTAGTATTGTTTTTCTTGGTGTTTATAGACTACCTGGATTCTGACACTTGAGAGACTGATTTTTACAGGATTGGCTATTGGAGTTCTCAATCTTGCAGTTGTTATTCCCCAGGTATGGGTGACGAGCATATTATATCTACTTTTAGAAAACAAAAATTATTTTGATGTAAGTGTCTTTTTAAGTGAGAATATTTGCTAAAACCACCCCACCTAAATAGTGGTGAAATTCTCTATTTATAAGAAAAATAAATGGATACAAGATATTTGCATATAATAAAAGGTCAAATATGATACCTATGGTAAAGGCAAATATTTTATGATATCTATTGTAAACCGTAATGAAAGGCTAAATAACAAGTGCTTAGGGGAGGATGGAAAGTGTGAGAATCCCACATTGGTTGGGAGGAGAACGAAACACCCTTTATAACTAGCAGACGCGTTTTGAAGCCTTGAGGGGAAGCCTGAAAGGGAAAGCACAAATAGGACAATATCGGCTAGCTGTGGGCTTGGGACGTTACAAAAATCTTTTCAAAATTTTCACGGGGGCTTTTAATCAATTAGTGCTTTCCTTAAAAGTAGTTCTGTAAAAGTGTTCTATAAAAGCATTCCTTTTAAATGTTGGTAAGTTTTTATTTCTATTTTTTTCATACATCAAGAGAACCATTCTGGATTGATACTTCAATTTTGTTTTTTTATTCCTTACTCTTTATTTGGTTCTTTTCTACTCTTTATTTGGTTCTTTTCTGTAGCTTCGGATTTATCATGAATCCAAGTGAAAACCGTTCCAAATTATTTTTCATCGTTAATCTAGTCTTCCTCCACCCTCCTTTCATCCCCTTTTGCGTTTACCATTACAACACTTAACGTGATAACATATACATTATGTATGCTTTGTTCAGATGATTGTATCACTGGGTGCTGGGCCATGGGATGCATTATTCAGTGGAGGAAACATTCCTGCATTTGCTTTGGCTTCTGTTTGTGCGCTTGCGGCTGGAGTTGTTGCGCTTCTTAGATTGCCTGATCACACCAACAGTTCTTTCAAATCCACAGGCTTTCATTTTGGTTGAAAAAGACCGCATCAAACTTTTAAAACAAGCTAGAACATACATGCACATGCTCCCTGCCAATCAACGCTTTTACAAGGTTGGATTTCCAGTGCCATTACAGTTTATTTAAACTATATGCATTCGATATTCATATTCATTGATTTTTTCTGGGTATCTGTACCGTAGGTAGTGTAAATTTTCACTTACCAAGATGAGTAAAGTGGAGATATAACGATGATAAAAGTCTCGCTTGCACGTTTATGTTATTTGTCCTCGTAGAAACACAACGATCATAATACGTTATAGTGGCTAGATTAATGAAATTAATGAAGAGTTTCTTTCCTCGTATTTATTCTTCTTCTCCATCCTAACCTTTTGCCTTCATGTTCCTTTAAATCTAAGGTACAAAAAAAAAAAAAAAAAGACTTTGGCCATTTATCTAAGGTTCTTACTTGTAGATTGTTGTTGGAGTTATACAGTGAAATTGTTATGGGTATTCTTTTGATAAGCTTTGTGGCCTTAAAGGTTGAACTACAAATAGGATCTCGGTTGAGGGAGTGCGTTAGAACGCACGAGTAAATGGATAGGACAAAGCCAAGGTTTGAATCGAGTACAAAATACTTCAAAGCGGTCGATCTTCCATTTTAACTAAATTTATTCGAAGCCTTCATAGCTATCGATTTTTTTTACCTTGACCAAGTTTCATTTGGAGCCTCCATAGCTAAACAAGCTCACTATCAATCAATTCAACCATTCATCCATCAATTCACAAACCCACATGAGTTCATTTGTAGTTTGGAAAACAAGGGAGAAATGTCGAAGGCACGAGAGGAGTCCATTAGAACAAAAGCCACTAGTTTTGAAGACCAGTGGATTCAATAATGAAAGATTGAAGGTGTTCTTGAACTCACTCAACAAACCACCACCAAGTTTCGGTAGCTTTAAGAGATAAGTCAGGTTAACTCTTGAATTTTAGACTTAGGTACAACTAATCACATGACCCTTCACTCACATTGTTTTAAAACATATAAACTATGTTCCAGTAATCGAAATATTATAGTTGCAAATGGAATCAGTGTCACGATTGCAGACGTAGGTGATGTATTCATTTTTCAAACCCTTAAACGAAAAGACGTCCTACACATACCAAAACTATCTAATAGTCTCCTTTCGTACCAAGCTTATCCATGACATCCACTATTGTGTTATTTTCTCCTTGCATGTTGCGTGTTTCAAGACCAAAACTTGAGACCGACAATTGAATTTGCTAAGGAATTGAATAGCCTATACTATCAATTGCTTGAGAGAACAAGTTGTCGTACACTTTTTCATATCTTAGTTCCTCGGGTAAAGATGTGATTTGGTTACATCACTTCTTCATGGGTCATCCCTCCTTTAGAACCATGAAAGTTATGTTTTTAAATTTGTATTAAGGACTCCAAGTCTCTGATTTTTCGAGTGATAAACGTGAATTTGTCCAACATAATCGTGTTATCCCTCATTTAGAACCATGAAAGTTATGTTTTCAAATTTGTATCAAGGACTCCAAGTCTCTGATTTTTTGAGTGATAAACGTGAATTTGTCCAACATAATCGTGTTATCTTTTTCCATTAATCAAAATAAAAACTCTACCCATTGAGTGATAAACGTGAATTTGTCCAACATAATCGTGTTATCTTTTTCCATTAATCAAAATAAAAACTCTACCCATTTTCATTTTATTCATAATGATATATGGGGACTCTTCGTTTCTCAATTAATTGATGATTATACTTGGGCCACATGACTATTTCTTCTCAAATAAAAATTCAATGTTAGTAATATTATTCATGCCTTCGACTTAATGACTCAGATCCAATTTGGAGTCAAAATAAAAATATATCGACAATGCTAGAGATTATTTCAATCAAACATTATCCCCATATTTTTTATCTCAAGGCATTATCCATGATTTTTCATGTGTTATTACCACACTAAAATATTGTAGCAGAAATATAACACATTTTAAACACTGGGATGGAGTTACTATAAATAGCATTATAAATAGCATTTGATTCATAATTTGTTATAAAACTTTATTTATTATTTTAATTCTATAATTTATCGTAGAGAATTTATTTATTAAAGTGGAGTACCTTGTCTGATTTCTTTTGTGAAAAGACTTACTATGTAAAAGACAGATTTTTTTATGAATGAAATTTAGACTTTCACCCTTATAAATTATTTAGACTTTTACACTTGTAAATTTGACTTTCACCGTTGTAAATTAGAGCATCATCTTCTTTCAAGCAATTCTTGTGTTATATTGCATCTAAGTCATTCATTTTGTTTCAAGTAATTCTTATGTTATATGGCATCTGAGCCATTTTGTTTCAAGTAATTTTTGTGTTCTTGTGTTATATGGCATCTGAGCCGCAATTCTTGCGTATTGCTCTGAGCTATTCAGAGCTATTCATTTTGTTTCAAGCAATTCATGTGTTATAGCCATGTGTTATATTGCATGTTAGAGCCATTCGTGGTATATTGCATCTAAACCGAGCAATTCTTGTGTTATATTGCATCTAAGTCATTCATGGTCAAATTCGATTGTGAAGTGACTCAATTTAGAACAATTTAAATCCTGTCTCGATCAAATTTGACTCAATTTAAATCAAATCTTGATCAAATTCGACTCAATTTAAATCAAACCTTGATCAAATTCGATCAAATCTGACTCAATTTAAATCGAACCTCGATCAAATTCGACTCAATTTAAATCAAACCTGGATCAAATTCGACTGTAGAATGACTCAATTTAGAACAAAGTTTTAAATTTTGCTGCTAGACCTTTTACCCTAAGAAGTAATCTACTTCTAACTTTTCATTCAAATTTTGTACTTTTATTCCAGAGTTCTTATTAACTATCAAACAGTCACGTGCTTATGTATATATATATATCAACAACGAACCTGTATTAGAAAGACCAACGAAATCCAGATCAAACATGGTACGTAGGAAAACAGATAACACAACTACGCATAAATAACCACAGCAAAACAAAAGCCCTTTGCGGTAAAGGACTAAATCCAACCTACAATCTCAATTTGATAGAAATCAATACACAATCTATGTACAGAAGAAGAAACCTTTGGTTACTGCCACTCTTCAAATACAAATTCTTTATCCATTTCAACAATAGGAAACCTTTTCATATTCTTTTTTCAATCTGGAATGAAGAAATCAAACCTCACGTCCACCGAACCGGATGTCTCTCCCTTATCTTTGTATTCTATGTTCGTTATCGTTCCACTCTCGTCTTCTTCTTGATATTCTCTTTTCACCCTCCTCACAGGTACTGTCACAGAATAAATGGTTCCAAGATCAGCATCTGCTGACATGCTCAACTCAACTTTATCCTTCGATTCAATTTCTACGAAATCTGATAGAGCTCGCACTATGTTGCTAACAATCTTCCGTTTAGCCTCGTCACTAACAGCGCATCGGTCCGCAAACAGGATCATCTTTAGTCGCTGCTTGGCGATCAGTGCGTTGGAGTTTCTCTTAGATGCTGGAGTTGGAAATAAAATTCTCCAAGCCAAGTTTAAACGCTCAAAGAAGTTCATGTTTATGGCATTCATAAGGAAGGTTTCAGCTTCTTGGCTCGATGTCGTCTTTGACGATAGTTCATAACTTCCTGAGCTTCCAGTAGTTATATGAGAAACGCCACGCCTATTACGACTATCAATTGCCATGTTGCGCCATTTTAGTGCAACTTCCTGAATGCAAGGCCCTCCCCTTGAAAAACCAGAGAATTCAACCTAGGATGAAGCACATACAATAAGCATCAAGGCATATATGCAATTGTTTCCAGAGAAAAAAATCAAAATGCAGCAAAACTACCAATGAATTAATTATTCGATTCAGTGAAAGAACGTGTCGGTCAATACATGATCTGTAAGGGTGGTCTTTCTGGTTCCAGATAGTCTACATCTATAGCAGGAAGGGAAGGAGGGAAATCCATTAGTGTAGAAATAACATAAATATTAGTGCGCTCCAAGTAACCGACTTCGTTACTGTGTCAGGATGAGGTGAGAATCTAAGGAGTATTTTGGGAAAGCGAAGACATAGGGTGACAGTTTTGGACTCGGGAGTTCGAGTTGGGAGAGAAGCTGAACTCATAGATTTTTCTTTAGGCCTGTCTCTCTACGATTTTCCTTTTGATTCAGTGTAAACCTATCAAATATTTACATTCGAAAAATGAAAGATGCTGAAATAGACATGATCTGTTTTCGCAACTAATTGACTTGTGTGTAACTATCTCACAATCGTCAGAACAGCCAGAAATACTAAATAGCGTGCACTGTGATTTGGTCAGTCTAGTGAAAAGTAGTCCATTATCGCTGCATGATAAGAAAGAATCTGGATTATGTTACATCACATTCTTCAGTCTACCCAAAATCTAATTTTTACAAGGTGGGTCTGGCAAGTTGTGCATGTTCCCGGGATTTTTTTTATAAGAACACAATAAATATATTCAATAAAGAAGGCATAAAAGAACAGCCTAGTGGACTTGTTCTAAATAGACCAAATTAATCTTCTCCGGGAAGGATAACCAGCTGCTAAGCTCTCTATCGAAACATCGTCTCCTAGCACCCAGGTTCCATGATTGACTATCACAACTCCAGAAAAATTTGAGTCACAGTCAATACTTTTCAGCATCGTTGTGGGGAATGTTAATATTCAAGTATTTCGACTGAAATTTTGTCTGCCACGGGGACAACCCTTTTATTTAATTGTTGANAAAAAAAAAAAAAAAAAAAAAAAAAAAAAAAAAACTGCTGTAAAGAAGTCAAATCGATCCAGATATCCTCCCAAAATCGAATTTTGTTACTAGCCCCAGGTTTAAACTTGACAAAACAGAAGAAAGGGTCGTTTCTATGCGAACCAGGTCGTTTTTGGCTATATCTGCAAGATTTCTTACCAAAAACATGCAAGGAGGTTTCATCTATCCCAAGAGATACTCTAATAGACTACATTTTATGTTATAAAGTTCTCAAGGAGGTTTATCTTTGAGAATCCTATTGCTGTAGACTACGAGAGACTCGTTCTGCAATGATATAGAACCATTGGAATCAAGGCCTTTGTGTCAATTAGGTCATTAAGTCTAATCCATGCGCGCTACAAGGGATTGTCGGGTAAAATGAAGCAAAAAAANAAAAAAAAAAAAAAAAAAAAAAAAAAAAAAAAAAAAATTGCTACAAATTCACATGGAACCCTAGAATTCTCGAATACAGTTTACTAATCTGAAAAATAATTGTAGTAATGCAAAAAATCCAAACTGCAGAGATAGGGTTAATACGACCTCCAATTCATAAATGCCGCATGAGCAAGAAAACATTTACACCGAAACTCAGAATTCATATCTTCCAGGCACCAAATTCCACATTTACACAAAATTTCCAACGATTAGGCAACCGAAGGAACAATTAACAGAAGAATTGGAAGAAAATACAGAGAGATGAAAAGAGGAGAAGTTGGGGACCTTTGAAGAGCGAAAAGGAGTCCGAAGAGGGTGAGGATGGTGAGAGCAGAGTGTTGCGGAGACTCTGAGATCTCCAGAAACCGCCATTAGCGTTAAGAGCTGTGCAATGCTCCGTCGAGTGCTGTGTGTTCGTTCGTTCCCCCTCGGCCTTCGGCTGGGCGCCGTATTGTCTTGGAGCGGACAGAAACCACTCTCAAGAGCTTCTGTGCAGGGTAAGGAGCACCGGTATTGATTTTAACGTATCAAACGCTGTCGTTTTCACCTCTCTTATTTGCCTATTTTATTCCATTATTTTTCTAAAATATTATTTTTCGTATATATGTGCATCTAGAGATATCCATGGGGTGAGACAAGGTACTAATCCCGGCCCCCGTCCCCGACCCCGTCTCCCCTTCTATTTTAATTTCTATCTACGAAATTTTTCATTTATTTTTGTCGGGATCGAACATGTATTAAACCCAAAATTCAAAAATCGATTAGACACAAAGTTAAAAGTTTAAGGGCTTATTAGACATATTTTTGTAAGGTCGGACCAAATATACATGAATCAAAAAGCTTAGAAACTTAGAAAATATGTTTGAAATTTAACATTTTGTTCGTTTTTTTTCTCTAGAGATTTGCATGTCCAAGAATTTACTCTTTACGAGACACTGAATGATAGATTGTGTCGATGATGCATGAAAACAAACTTTAGAGTTATGAATAGCATTAGATATATTTGAACGGTACGTCATGTTCTTTCGATCAATCTTGTTCAGTAGAACTAAACCAGATGATTTGTGTATGAAGAGTTTATGAACGGGGTCTTATTTGAAGTAGAATTTAGATGTGGGGCCTATTCGTTGTTTGGTAGTAGAATATGATGGAATGAGTTACTCGTTGAAACACCAACTTTCAAAGGAACTAGATATCACACTGTGCAAAAGAAAACCTAAGCATGAAAAGAGATTTAGAATCATATCTTTACTATGCCATGTGTTCGGACTTATAGACTCGTCTCGATCGACAAAGGGACAAACAAGGTTGTCTAGAGATTGGAGTCGCTTCTCTTTCCTTGTTGGTGCCTCGTAGAAAGTAAGGGGTAGCTAGCTAACCTTAATAGAGCTCAATTGGTGGGAGGGTTACGCATGCACCTAGGATTTGACTTAGATTGGTTCCGATAGGGTAGTGCCGGGAGAGTTGATGAGATTTGATTGTGCCTTTATGGGCAATGTGAGCTAATAAACTTGAACTAGTAGAACTAACTTGTGGAGAATTGTTAGCCGACTTAATAGAATAAGCTACTAACTTATGGAGCTAACTTATTAAGTAATTACAGGAGAATTGGTAGTAGTTGCCAAATTGTGGACCAAGTTTTGTGGCGGTGAACCATGTGCTTTAATTAGGAAGATTGTCAGTAGTTTTTAACGTGATCGAAAGTTTAGGAAACAAGTGAGTGCTTTCTCAAGGTCAATACTCATGAAAAGTATGTTTTTTTTTCGCGACAGAACAACAAAAGAGAATTGAAAAGCTAAGTGCTTAAGTTTACTTTGTTCCGAAAGCTCTCTCCCCTCAAATTTTTCGTTTGCCTCTTTTACTTGTTTCGACATATTTCAATCGTGGGTCAAATCCAACAAGTAATTGGTACTTATTACATATTGTCACCTTATTTAGAGCTTTGTTGATATAAATCCAGAGACATCAATCATACAATACACTTCAATGAAGATGTGAAGAAAATGTTGTTGAAATTATCAAAAGATATTTCAATTCATGCCACATCAAACAAGAATAGAGTTTCATTGTTATAAATTTTGATAGATCATAGTTTAGAATAATTTAAAGTTGTTGTTTCTTGAATGTATTTTAAAGTTTATTTACAGAGTGGCTAATTATGGCCATAAAGAATAGAAAGTGGCTAATTATGGTTCAAATTAGGAAAGTTAAACTATTGAAAAGCTTAAGGGAAGGTTAAAGAGTTTTCATTTTGAGGCTATATAATGTCATATATGTTATCCATGCTAGATCAACTTGGAAAATAAATATAGTAAAATGAGCATTTGTGCTTTCTTTTAGCCAATGGTTAAGTTTCTTTCTAGAATCATTCAAACTTGACATGATCAATCTTGTTTGTGGAGTGATTCGAATCTCAAACAAGTGTTCTTGCTTTGAGATATTCGATCAACAAGGTAATCCGAATCTTACTCCCCTTGTAGTGATTTTCATATTATTTGATGTCAGATCTTTCTTTTGAGTTGATTTCATATCATTTGTGGTTGATGCACAGCTATAACGTCCCATCTTTCTTCTTTTGGAATAAGACTGGGCCCCATAAGGTGGGACAAATGAACCTTGTAGCCAACAACTTATTTAGCTGTTTTTTCAATTTGACTAGCTTTGCGAGAGCCATCAGATATGCATTCTTTGCTAGAGGTTTTACCCCAGTAGAAGTTCAATCTCGTGGTCGATGTCCTTATGAAGGGGTAATGTCTTTGGAAGTTTTTTTTGGCATGATGTTAGCATAACTATACACGACATCTCTGACTTCATTTAGAACAGGTTCAACGGTGGTTACTTCTTTCACCATCGATATAGCCATGAACGTGGGCTCTTCTCGGGTGAGCCCTCTCTTCAATTGTAATGTCGAGATCATTCTTATATTGTCAAGTTGTTTGATTGTGGCGGGAATTACGGTAGGATTGCAATCAATGATCATGATATACTTCACCAATGGCATTAGGATGACTTTTGTTCAAGGAGGAAATCCATTCACAGTACCACATCAAAGTCGTCCATGCGCACTAGGATCATATCCATTTTTTCTGATCAAGCCCCTAATTTTAGGGAGATTCTCTTGGAGATCCCAACGATAGGTAAGACCTCTAAATTAACCGCTTTCATCTTTCAGAAGTCCTTTTCTATCTTTTGTTCCCGTCGGTGGGCTTCATGTTCAGAGATGAAATTGTGAGTTGCACCAGAATTTATTAGGGCGCTCTTACTCGGTTGAGAATAGATTACAACATCAACTCATTCTTGTAGTGTCGTGATCTTCTTCCTTATCTCCCACTAGTTCGATTTTAGGGCCGTTGCCCCCTTATACTACAACTTGAAGGGCACTAAGTGTAGCTTGATGAGGGCATTGAGGGATTTTGTGGGAGCCTTTACATAAGAGACATTGTATGAGCATTGACGGTTGCTTTTGTTGGATGAAAGTCCCACATCGGCTAATTTAGGAAATGATCATGGGTTTATAATCAAAGAATACTATTTTCATTGGTATGAGGAGGAAGCCCAAAGCAAAGCCATGAGAGCTTATGCTCAAAGTGGATAATATCATACCATTGTGGAGAGTCCTATTCATCTAATAGGTTTATGTGGGGGTAAGGTCCTTTATATGAGTCCATATACCTATTTTGAGGTGACCTATAGGTTTAAAAGGTCTATTCTCGGTGCTTGTTTCTTTTGGAAGTTTGCTTCACCATCGAAGTCCAGGAGTGTTTCTGAGGTGGTGAATGCAGCGATAAGATCTTAAACATTTTATTTATATAGTTTTGTCTTTGCCCATGGCTGCAATCCCTCGACAAAACATAATACTTATATTTCTCCATCATGTCCCGGATATCCAGAATCAACGCGAAGAATTACTTAACATAGTCCCTTATTCTTTCGGTGTGTCTTAGTTCCCACCGTTTTCATCTTGCTACAAACTTAACATTTTTTGGGGATGAATTGAGTCGAATACTCTCTCTTGAGGTCTTCCCATGAGTTGATGGTGCATGACCCACTTTGACTATCATTCACCTTCGAACCCCACCAGAGTTTTGCATCGTCCACGAAATGCATTGTGGCGAGTATAACTTTTAGGTCCTAAAAAAAAAGTTTCTACATCAAAGATACCGTTTTTCAATTCTTTGGCTTCTCAGTTTCCTTCAACGGCTTTGGGTTTCAGGATTTTCAGTTTATTCAATCTAACATGAGCTTGGCCTGGGGTGTGATTCTCTACGGCCCTCATGGTCAAACTCACTTGGGTGTTTATCTCGATCATCTCTCCCTTGATGGTATCAATTGTTGTTACGAAGTCTTCAGCCAATTTGTTGAACAACTTCAGCATGGTCTTTTGTAAATCATCTACCTCTTCAACATGATCCTCAATGTGTGCGACGGAGTTATTAGGGCTACCTCCACATTTTGAGCTAATCATTCACGTAACTCTTCCTTCTAGGGAGTCGACCCTAAATATCAATTTTTTGATCGACAACCCATCTAGTCGAGCATTGATAGCATCTATACTCCCAATTTTTCTATCTAGTTTCACTAGCCGATTTTCTATGAAATGTACCGTGTCAGGCATCTCTTTCAAGAACATCATTTATTCTTCCATCAAGGTAAGTCAGTCGGCTTGTGATTTAGGTGTCGACTTTATCATTGACATTGTTTCGGTCTCGATGCATCAAAAAGCTAACAAACCTTTGATACCACTTGTCACAATCACACTTTCTTGACAGTGGACTAGCAATTTTGCGGTATTTGTTCTAACCTAGCGAACAAGTTAGCTATGTAAAAATCAGACTTCGTGGACAATTCTAATATATGATCGAGCCTCGAGCCACAATTTGAGAGAAAATATTTTAGAAAACGTGGGCGAGAAAAATCATTGAAAATAAGTTGAAAGTAAACATCGTGAAATCAATTGCAGGAGTAGACATGAATTTGTTATAATACAATATAAAATGAAACAAGAAAGTAATACAACATTAAAGCAAGTAAAGGAGGCTTGAAATGCTACATGCATGCGACCATGAGAAATACGTCCTATACAAGCATGACTGTGATATTTGGAGAAGAAGAGAACCCGAGAGAGAGAATTTGGACCTTTTTTCTTCATCAATAACTAAAAATTACATTTTTGCCCTTTCTCACTTTTGAACATAAGGGGGACAAATGTATTAGATGTATTTTATATATTTTTGAAATAAGATTTCCCAATTGCATAAGAAAAAAAAAACATTTTTATATAATTTAACCTATAGTTTTTTTTATAATTATTTCAATTAAAACTTTATTATATAAATTAAATATGACTTACCAAAAATTCTATATCTAATAAAAATCCAATTTTTTTTAACTTTTTAAAAGGTTTTAAGAATATTGGTGAAAATTTTAAAAGTTTAGATTTTTGTTCGAGAGAATATATGAAGTTAAGGGATATCTTTACTAATTTAACCTTCACAAATGTCATAATTACCCTAAAAAAGTTACCATGTTTNAAAAAAAAAAAAAAAAAAAAAAAAAAAAAAAAAAATCTAATTTATTTATTTTAGTTTATAATCGTAAAATGAAATAAGACATATATGTATGAGTTCACGAACTTCTAATCTTCCCAGTGAATCAGATTGGTACTAGGGTTTCTTATTCAACCTTCGGACCTTATCGACGGGCTTCAATTTGTGGGGTTCGATTTTCGAATCTCTCGGGTAAGCACCAATTCATCTTCAATCTCTTCTTCTTCTTCGTTTCGTAATGTGGATGCCACTTTTCAATTTTTCATATCATGTGCATGGACCTGTTAATTGTGGTCGGTGATGATGGCTTAATCCTTGCTTCTACGAGAATTTCTAGTTTATAGTTGCATGGGGGTTTTTTTGCGCAGGGTTCTTCTGTAATCGCTAAACGTGAAAGAATATGTACTCGTCTAGAGGCAGTGGTAACTACGGACAGCAGTCCTCGTCATATGCTGCGCAGACTGGATATGGCCAAAATGTATGCTCTCCATTTTTTTATTCGATTTCTGCATGTCTTTCGAACCTTGAATCCTTGTCTTGTTATTTTATTTGGCATACAATTATCGATTTTTTTGATGTTTTGATACGCGGTCCGTTTTATATTCAATTTCTGCGTGCCTTTCGAACCTTAACCATTCGTCGATTTTTGATGTTGTGATACGCTCTTCGCATTTGTTTTGGTATCCAGTCGTCGTCGTTAGAGTTTTATTCAAGACGTGTGATATATGGTATATATAATTCTCTCTTGCGCTGAAAACCTTACTCATTATTTTGATATGCTATTTACCTTTTTAAAAATCTAGTATTGATGAATATCGTTAGGGTTTTTTTTGTTCCTTTTATTTCAACAATCAATAGTTTTATGGCTGTTTCAAGGGATCTTTATGAATAAGGCAGTATAAAATTAGGGAAATGATTATTCCTCCTTTTTGTGGGTTCATAAAATTTAGTGACTACTTTTACCCTTGTTCTCTTACTATGATCGCTTTCTGGTGCTTTTGTAGTTGGGAAGTGTCTACCCGGGGAATTCTGTTGGGGGACCCGACTCTCAACAACACTCCATGGCATCTAGGCACTCCTCAATGTTGGGAGCATCACAGGAAGCTGATACTGCTGCATACAGGCCACATTCATCGAGCACCACTCATTATGGAGGACAGTATGGTTCTGTGTATAGCTCAGGTGCATTGAGTGGCAAACCACAGGTTAGGTTTTCGCCCATTTAATTGTACTTTCCTTTGGACTATTATGTTATTTTGCACCACATCTTTTGTGCCAGAGTTTCTTAGCCTAAATTCATTAGGATATGGGGGAGTGGGTTTCCTATTGTGAAAGAGTTGACAATCATCGTGGTATTTGTTCAAACGTTCTGTTCATGTTATGGTGGAGATTTAATGCCAATTTCCGTGAGCTTGCACGCTTTTCCAGTTTTTCTTTCTTTTGAAACTTATAGAGTAGTATATTAAGATTTAATCCATTTGATTTCAAATAGCCTTACCTTTTTTATAAAGGATGGTTGCAAATTGGTATCCGGTAAAAGATTTGATTATCTCATGATTACCTTAGTTAAAAGATAGTTTTTGACTAACTTAATAATGTGGCAACCTCCACAATCATAGCATAGGGTAAAAATAGGTGACTACCAAGAATATGGTTGCAACTCATCAAGTATGCATTCTACATTCATTTGCATTTTTTTTCAAAACAAGAAACAAAACTCATTAATCAATGAAAAGATAAAAGTAGTACAAAAATTCAAAGACTTCAATAGTGTAGGCTGGAGATCAACGAGAAAAGGGAAAACTAAAGATCGCCCCTATAAACAGAAAAAGCCCCCCAATTATTAAAATATCAATAAGAGAATAACCAACAAACACTTTAGATGAGGTTTCCTAACGAGAAACTTTGTTCTTGATGAGTTCAAAACAATCTTCCCCATTAAGGATCTAATCTAAATTTCTTGTTAGTTACTAACTAAAATAGTAGGTTGAACCTTTGAAGATAAGTTGTCTTTTTATTTTTTTTATTTTTAAATTTATGTATTATTTATTATTTTACAGAAATGTACAGCTTACCGCTGCTTGATGGGCTTTTAGTTACATGAAATTCTTTTATAATTACAACCTTACTTTGTCAACCGTTGGAAAACTTTCTTGTAGAAGTATCTTTTTGTTGGGAGGGGGTTCTCTCTACCCTGACCCCCCTAGTTGTTCCATCTTTTGTTTTAATGCAATCTTGTTTCTTATAATAAATGATATATATGTTATGTTGAATCTAAACTATTATTAATTTATTTATGAACAAGTTGTATGTTATAGATTTTGTATAATTATTATTTTACTACATCTCATAATTTATAATATATCATAATATACATCTTTTAATTTAACAAAAATTAAATGGTTTTATTGCATGAAATACTATAGTTATCCAAGTTTTTTTTTTAATATCTTTTTAAATGTAATTTTGCATTTTAAAATTTTCAAATCAAGTCTGGATAGACCGAAACATAAAAATGTTGTTTCCATAATTTCCACCACTTTCGATCGCAAAATTCAAAAACAATTTTTAGAAACAAATCTTCCAAACACATATTGGCTGAATTTATTGGATTCAATGAATCTGAAAACATAAAACAAAATTCAGATTGTTTACCAGATAGACCCTAAATATTTCACTTGGATTCCTAGCAAAAGAATCTCTCATTAAATTGATGGAAAAAAGTATGCCAACAATAATCTGAAAACATAAAACAAAATTCAGATTGTATATCAAAAAGACCTTAAATATTTGAGTTGGAATCCTAACAAAAAATCTAACTCATTAAATTGATGTAAAGAAGCATTCCGACAATATATGAATATGAACAGTAAAATGAAATATGATTATGATATTCTGAATTCAAATTACTCATTGAAAATCCATTAATTTACCCTTTTTTGAAACAAATTTGTCCTCAAATTAAGTATCAAGAGTATTCCTTGCTAATCTCAAGGACAACGGATCCTACAATATTTGATTCTTTGAAACTTAGGATATTAAGACTAGGTAAGTGACCATCATAGTTTAATCTCATTCCTTTTAAAGCTCAGTTATTTTTCCTAGCTCCAATGACCACCCGGCCAATCTGTCTGTGGTTTACATTTATTCGAATTTGGAACACTAAATGTACTTGATATGTTGAGAATTTTTGGTAGCTTGATCATGTAAACATTGGGCCCAATTGTTTCAACAACTTCCTTGTTTATTTGAACAATCTGGTCACCAAGGATCTTGGCTTCCACATATAGGTCAAATTACTTTCCATTTCTTTGAAAACATGAAATTGGCTTTTCATTTATTAGTGGAAAGTAAAAAGTTACACCCTTACGTTCATAATCCAGAGAGACCAAAAGATACATACAAGACAGTATGTATATATTTTTTTCTGTCCTTTTTTTTATAAAAATTTAAAAGCACTAGAATATGAATTAGTTACAAAAGGAGTAAATTATCGATAAAGGACCGCATATACAATAATAGAATACTAAAAAGGAAAACAACCTTGTGGTAGGGTAGAGGAAACCCCCCACACCCCAAGAAGACAATTGCACGAGAGCACTATCTGGGTTAATGCAAGAACAGGTTTAATTTCCTAATAAAGATTTTTGTAAGATGCTTTAACATGTTGTCATGTAAGACCACATCAACTTTTAATATCACAGTTAAAAACAATGTCCCAAAGATTAGGAAATAGACAAAGAATACAAAAAATATTGAGATCATTAAGTAAAAATTTGGGAAAAACAATTAGAAAGATTGCTAATTAAATCCATATATCACTTGTTTCATTATTGTAGTTTGCTTTTGTTTTTGTGTTACTTCATGAGCTTGACTTGATTTCTGTGTTACTGAAGGCGTGGCAAACTGGCTTATTTGGGTTGTGTATCTCTTACTAGAAGCGTGAATATCGGTTTAATGCATTACCCGTTTTGGATGATTTGGTTATAACACAGTAAATGGAACATTTTAACATGAGCTTTTAGGTCATTAAACTTTTTTTTTTTCGGGTAGTTAATTTGTTGCATCTATGAGTTGTGAAATAGTGTTTTCTTTACATTTATAATTATGTTTGAAAATTGTAATTACAAATTACATTTTCCATTCGAGTGTTCCTTGTCATCTTAACTGTATCTCCCACTTCCACTAATATCACCAGTTCTGTATTCAGACCAAAAATTAGTTGGAATGCGGCCTTGTGGTCCATCCTTACGTCTTGTCAGTTGAAAGTTATGGTAAATGAATATTTGAGATTTCATTATTATCCAACAGTTATACTAAATTGTTGTCCTATTTTGCTAAATATAGGGCCCTCCACTGAGTGCCAAAGGGAATGGTGTTCCATCTGCTCTGGAAGGTCGGGGAAGCTATGCCTCAGCCATTCCTGATTCCCCCAAGTATCTGTCAAGTGACTATATATCATCTTCAAACCATGGCTATGGTCATAGAACTGGTCAGTTGTTCACTGAAAAGGTCACTGAATATCCTACTCTGGAAAGGCGGCAATATAGTGAGCATCAGAGTGCTTATTTAGGGAGGGATTTGAAAAATGATGCAGCTGGACGATTTTCTGAATCTGTTGGTTTTGGGCATCAACGTCATGTATGGTTTCTGTAGGAATATTTTTGGTCTTCTTTTATTCTTCTAGTAGTATTTCTTTTTAGAAAATAATGAGATTTGCAGTTCTGTTTATGTGTGTTCTCTTGATGGTAATCCCTCTATTGTGTTCCAACAGGCCGACTCGTATGACCGTGTTGATCAGATGTCCCTGCTTCGTCAAGAGCAGTTACTAAAATCTCAATCTCTGCAATCAGACGCCCTTGATGGGAGCTCAAGGTATAGTATTTTGGTCAGGATATTTGTATGTTGCATTAAGTCAAGGTTGGTTTGTTTTTCTACGGAAATCTGGAAGTTTGTGATTATCTGACTTTTCCAGTGGTCAAACCATATAACAACTATTGTCTTCAGGTTTTTCTTTCTGCTTTTATTGGTATTAGTCTATAGAACGAATAAAATGATTGTCTGTTTCTAATGACGCTAAGTAGCGGGACATTTCTGGCAGACAAAATGATTATCTTTCAGCAAAAGCTGCTGCTAGTCTTCATTCCACTCAAGAGTTTCTCTCTTACGGAGTAAGAGTAGATGCTGATCCTCGCAACGTATCGGTGCTCAATTCTTCTTATAGTGGTCAACATTCGACGTCAATTTTAGGGGCTGCTCCACGGAGAAATGTGGATGAACTTATCTACTCCCAAAGTTCATCAAATCCAGGTTATGGAGTGAGCTTGCCACCAGGTAGAGACTATGCTGCAGGGAAAGGGCTTCATGGAACTTCTCTCGATTCAGATTATTCAGGTAGTATGTTGACTCATAGTAGCCATCCAAGGATTGATGAACACAAAGATGATAGAGCTGGTTATCTTCGGGAATTTGAGCTTAGAGAGGAGGAGCGTCGGAGGGACCGTTTTCGCATGAGAGAGAAAGAAAAAGAAAGGGAGAAGGCACGAGAAAAAGAACGGGAGCGTGAACGAGAACGAGAAAGAGAACGGGAACGAGAACGGCGAGAACGTGAACGAGAAAGAGAGAGAGAACGAGAAAGAGAGCGGGAAAGAGAACGGGAAAGAGAGCGCATCTTGGAGAGACAGAAAGAAAGAGACAGAGAATTCAAACGTGGGCTCGAAGCTAGGCGTATAAGCACTCCACCAAGACTTTCTAAAGACAGGCGTGGTTCCTCTTTGGCAAAGGAGGGAAGATCGTTACACCGAGATTCTCCACATTATGAAGCCTTGCATAGGTGGATCTTGATGTTTTTTTTTTGACCCTCCTGTAGTTCCGCATGCAGAATCTTTTGTTGGTCCGTTATAACTAACTCGGTGTTCTTTAATGCTGAAGGCATCACTCACCCGTTAAAGAAAAAAGGAGAGAATATGTCTGCAAGGTAAAAAGATCTGGAGCTCAGTCATTCAATGATTTTGACGAGATACATCCCATTAAATATCTGGCTCCTTTTTGTTCTAGTTTAGGGACTGGATTTTATAGGAATTAAATCGCTTGCTCCAGATTTTTTCTATCTTATTCTCTCCATTGCTTCTTGGCTCTGGAATTAGTGTTGAATCCTGAAATTATCTATACCCTGGTTCTTCTCTCCCTTTTTTATATCGTTGCATCTGATTCAGAGTATCTTCACCTCCCAGAGTTTGCTTTTTCCTCATTGGTTTTCTTCTTTGTTATTCGTTGGTTCAACGTGGATTCCATTTATTCATTACCTTCCTTGGCAAGAACGAGGTTTTTTTAGTCATAAGGCCTAGTTTCTTCTCCTTCCTTCTCTATATCCTTACACCTAATATGAGTTTCTTCATGTTCCAAAAGTTCCTCTTGCATTCACTTTCTTGTTCAGTCCTCCATTTGCTCCACCGGGATTCCATTTGTTCATTGCCTTGTCTTTCCCACTCTTCTGGAACAAATTGCTCTGGTACTTTTTTTTCTCGCAATTGTGATATTTCCATGAAGTGATTTCATGTTCTTCATTTGTTCCACTTAGATTCTGTTCGCTCATTGCCTTTCTCGATTTCCCATTCTTCTGGAACAAGCTGCTTATAACATATAGTTCGTTTTGCAATTGTGATATAATCATGCATTGTTTCTGGGAGCAGCGTGGCCAATCTTCTGAGCTCCTAGATTATAGTTGGGAGTTGATTTTTATCTAAGTTATAATCTTATCTAAAAAAGATATGGAATATATATTTTTTAATTTGACAACAGATCATCGTTAATATTTCTTGTATGTATAATAGTTGAGTAAGAATATGTTAGGGTTGTGACAATGTCATGAAAGATTTTTTTTTCTTTTTCTTTTTTTTGTGTGTGTGTGTGTGTTGCAACCAATGATTTTCTGATTTGATGCCTTCCTCCCTTTGTGGGTATCGATTGTCCTCACTTGCAGGTGTGCCCGCACAGTTTAGTTGACATACAACGGGATTATTTGTCATTGGAAAAGCGATATCCTCGACTCTTTGTATCCCCAGAGTTTACAAAGGTGCATACATCATGTTATATGCGTTCTAGAAGATTTTATCAATTTATTGATGATGGTAGAGGACTTGATGTTTTCAATTATTCTAGGTTATTGTGAATTGGCCAAAGGAGAAACTTGACCTTTCCATCCATACTCCTGTCAGGTAATTCATCTTTCTCTCATGTATTTGAAACTTTTCTTGTAGCTTCTTTGGAGGTGCATTGTAAAAGAGTTTATTTACATTTTTTGTTTCCCTCTCTTTTCATTGTCACAGTTGAGGGTTCGAGATTATATTATATTGCCATTTGGGTTGAACAGTTTATTTCTGCCCATTTTGGGTGTATTTGTGTTCATGCTTGTTCTGCGTCAAAGATGAGCTTTGGTTTTATTTTACTCTTAATGTGTGTTCTGCCACTTCTATGCNAAAAAAAAAAAAAAAAAAAAAAAAAACCATAGGCAAAGTTTTTTTCAGTTCATTGAGGAAGAAGTTGTATGATAAAAGCAGAAATTCAACCATTCTGATATTTTCCATTGCTACATAATAACCTAAACTTCTTTTGATAAGAAACAATCTGTATCTTGAGCGTCTGTTTCCTCGAGGCATGCTTATTAATTGTGGATCTTATGATTGTGTGTTTTCAAATTGGTTGTTGCTCTAAAAGTTTATCGGTAAAGAAAAATGGCCATCTAATACTTCTTGTTGCTACAGTTTTGAGCATGACTTTATTGATGAAGGGATCGTATCTGGCTCAAAAGAGCTTTCCAATGAGCTTAAGGCTGGAGAACTTGAGAAATCAGATCATGTGAATATAGTATGGAATGTGAAGGTAGGTTGCTTGCAACCTGCATCTGATGTTTACTTCAGTCACTCTGTTTCTCATAAAATATTCCTTTCTGCTCTTATGGGTGTTTTGGTTCTTTGAGCTGGTTTTCTGTGTGCCCTTTCTGTATTCTCTTATTTGTTTTCAATGAAAGCATGTTTTCTCGAAAAAAAAAAAAAAAAAAAAAAACCCTTCCTTTTCGTGTGCATCTGCAAACTTCGTTGTGCTCTTATTTTGTCAATTAATGCCTTTTGAACGATCTGAGTCTTCCTGAATTGTCTCCTTGAAATTTTTGGGGTTCTTACTATTACTATTGTTAGAATGCAAATTTATATCCCTGAAATATGTATAATGAAGATATCCTAAGGGTAGGAATGTTTTCATGAGAGATATGCTTGCTGCTGTTCTGTTATACTGGATGGAGGAGGAATGGTGTTTTATGGTCTGGATTTTGATAACCCTGCTTAGATAATTGAAGATTTGACTACTTAGTTGTTTGTCACCTAAATTATGGATGCAGAATGAGGATGTTGAAGTGGAGGCTAACAGATCATTGTAGATACATGCGTAAAATTCACAAAAAATGATTGGTCATTGTACATCAACTACTTTATAGTTGGAGGAAAATAAACTCTTGTCAATCTGTACATATTTTTATCGCATAGCGATGCATCATTTTATTTTTCATCTCTTTCATTTTGAACCAAAAATCAAGAAAACAAATTCAGTACCCTGCTGCTCATGTATTTATCTTGTCTCCTGGTTCAGATTATTTTGATGAGTGGTATCAGTAAAAATGCTCTTGAGGAGTTGTCATCTGAGAGAAGTTCAGACGACCGTGTAGCCCACTTTTGCAATATCCTTAGGTTTGCAATTCTTAAGAAAGGCCGGAGTTTCATGGCAATTGGTGGTCCATGGCAATCATCTGATGGTGGTGATCCTTCAGTTGATGATGGTGCTTTAGTTCAAACAGCCCTTAGGTTCGTGTTATGTGCTACTTGTGTTTGTATGCAAGAAAGAGCTTTGCTTTGTCTTATTTGTGAACGTATTTTATCCAGGTATGCGAAGGATGTTACACAACTAGACTTGCAAAACTGCCACCACTGGAATCGTTTCTTAGAGGTTCATTTTTAAATACTGTTAAGCTTGACTGTCTGTTACCTGTATATTGCGTATCTAACTTGGTTTATTTTTTAATTATTTAAAGAGCTGACACTTGAGGGTATTTGTCTCATCAGATACACTATGATAGATATGGAAAGGATGGGGTATTGAGCCATAAAGAAGTCTCTGTATTATTTGTTCCAGATTTATCTGATTGTCTCCCTTCATTAAATGTGTGGAAGGAACAATGGCTTGCGCATAAAAAGGCTGTTGTTGAGAGAGAGCGCCAGATTGCACTGAAAAAGGAGGTTTGTGCTTTTATTGTTCTAAGTAGAGTTTTCATCAACATTAAGACATATTATTATTTTTCTGATTTCTATTTGAAGAAATTGTGGCTGGTACCTGTTAATGAAAAACACATTTTAAATGCTTCCTTGTGTGTGCAATGCAACTTTGACTGGATCATATACTGGCGTATGGGATGGTTGAGGTGAAGTTAAGATAATTGGTGGACTTTTGATTCACTTGATGTTTATGTTCCAAATTTCTATGTGTCTAATATAAGGATGCAGTGTACTGAACGAAATTTCAAAAGATGAGGGTGATATTCCAGCTGTTATGACATAATTGAGATGAACTTTTGATAGGGTGAAGAGATTGCCAAGCACACATCAATGTTATGAATCTCCTGTATTTATATATAATTTACTGAAATTTGTATGCACAATTTACCATCCTTGTCATTGAAGATTCTTTAATTCCTTTTGAGCCGTGTTGTCCAAAAATTCCTTTATATATTTGGTATTTTTGGTATTGTGTGCCTTTTCAAATAAAAGTTATTTATTCTGCATAATGTTCTCTCAAGTTCATACTGCATCGCTCTTAGATTTCTCCTATATATTTCTGCACTAAGATTATGTTAATTTCTCAGATATCCAAGGAGACAAAGGAAGGCATGGAAGGTAATTTCTGTTGCACCATCTACTTGAAATACACTATTGACTTTATATTTTACTACTAAATTGTTAACATCCCCATGCTCTTTATACTCTCAGTCAAAGAAACAGAATCAACAAAAGATACTAAAAGTGTCAGCAAGTCTGAAAAAAAGATAATGAGTGACAAAGATGACAAAGGGAATACGTCTGAGGGAAGGGGTAATGGAAGTAGCACAAAACTTGAAAGCAAGGATGAGGATGAAAGAGGCAAGGAAGCTCAGAATGTTGAGAAACCAGATCAAGAAGAAGTTGATGGTGGTACTCAGAAAAGTGGCACTGTGAAATCTGGAAAAAAGAAGATTGTCAAGAAGATAGTTAAACAAAAGGCCAAAGCGGTTGGTGATGCAGCCAACAAGAAAAATGACAAACTGGATGAAAAGGTTGATGGAGAGAAGAATTCTGACATTCCTCCGGATCCACCTTCAAATGATTCTGCTGGTGTTAAGACATTTGCAAGGAAAAAAGTAATTAGACGTGTGGCAAAAAGTGATCAGAATGAAAAAAATAAAGATGTACTTCCAAAAGAAGAGAATGAAATGGATTGCTCTGTGGATAAGTCTAAGGACAATTCAGATGTCAATGCAACAGCTACCCAAGATACTGTTGTGAAAACAACTGTGAAAAAGAAAGTAATTAAGAGGGTACCTAAAAAAAAGGTTCCTGCAGTGGTTTCTAGCGAGGAAGCTTCTAGAAAAGGTGATGGGCATGAGAAGAAGGTTACAGCAGATGAAACACTCAATGTGGAGAATCCCACTACAGATGATAAACAAGAAAAAAATATTCCTAAATCAAAGTCGACATCTTCTCCTACTACATTGAAACTGCATGATTCTGTAAATTTGAAGAAGACTGAGAAAGAGGAAATGATGAATGAAAATGAAGCTGGCAAGGAATTCAGTCCTACAACCAATTCGATTGACAAACAAAAAGTTGGTGAGAAGGATAGTAGTAATGGAAAGAGAGAAAAATCTAGAGATGGTGAACAATCAAAAGAGGAGAAGGAGAAAATGAGTAAAGATGTGTCTAAAAGCAAACCAAACAAAGAAGTAAAAGAAAAGAGAAAGTCCGAAGAACCTCCTCGACATCCTGGGTTGATTCTACGAGCTAAAGGGAGCAAGGATTCCAAAGTAGGTTGATTTTAGCCAGATCCATTTGCATGAGTAGTTTGACAGTGCATCCTTTAATTTTAATAATATATCTTAATTGTATATCTTGTTTTTATTATGCAATACAGTTTCGGTCATTGTCGCTTTCCCTTGACTCACTCTTGGAGTATACAGACAAAGACATTGAAGAATCGACATTTGAGGTACCTCCTTGCTGCAATGAAGATTTTCATTACCTTCTGTTCACGAAGTTCATTCTGTATTAGAGCTTTCTACTTACTGATTCAAAGCAGTATTTACTGGTTTTTTGCTACTTACACATTGCTTTATTCTTTTTCCTTCACAGCTTTCACTATTTGCTGAATCACTGAATGAAATGCTTCAGTATCAGATGGGAAGCCGAATTTTAACTTTCCTCCAGGTTGCATGAACCTTTGAGGCAGTTAAATTATTGTTCTGATGATCTTAAAGGTTTATATATTTATTTTATCTTTTATTTTGGCGTAGAAATTGCGTGTCAAGTTTGTGGCAAAGAGAAATCAACGAAAGCGGCCGCGGGAGGAATTACACAAGGAAGACAAAAAAAAATCATCACCCAAACGGTCAAAGACTATTGACGTTCCTAAATCTATCGATCAGGAAACATCAGGTGCATCTCAAGTGGATGCCGTAACACCTGCAGTGGAGGGGAACAACTCAGCTGGTCATGTTGATGAGATGAAGATGGAAACTGAAACAGATTACGAGCCTGAAGAAGAGCCTGAAGAAGATCCTGAAGAAGATCCTGAAGAAGACCCTGAAGAAGATCCTGAAGAATGCGAGGAACTGGAGGACGCGAGTTCTCAACACAATTCATCTAATGAGGCATCTCTCCTCTCTATTCTCCATCCCCAATAACTTTTCCTTGACTTGTGCTTTATAATATTAAGTTTTTGTTTTTTTTTTTTTTTTTCCGTATTCTATATTTTAGATTTCTAATGTATTGTGTGCCTCGGCTCATTTAATGTTATTGCATCATGCATAAGTTCAGTGAGCTACTGCCTCAGTGTGCTTTGAACTTCATTAACTTTTGTTACGTGTTATATTAATTTTTATAAATTTCTATTCCACAAGATAATATTTTGAAATTGTGTTATGTTTTCCTTGTGATAATAGAACGACGTGGATGCTATGGTTGAAAACAATGAAGAGAATGCTACAACGGGAGCCAATGAAGAGATTGAGTTGAACGAAGAGGGGAAGACAGCATCAAATAAAGAGCCTGAAAATGTTGCACCGAATCAACCTGACGATCCCAAAGGGTCCGAACCGGAGAGCCTCAGCAAGAAAACGACGGAGTCTGTTGAAAAAGGGACAGACAACGAGATGAAGAAGAAAGAGGCTTCACCTCCCAAGGAGGCAGTGGTAGACAAGGAGCTACTGCAGGTAAGTTTTACGAACCTTACAACCTAAATTCTTCAGAATTCAAATTAATTTACGTTGCTAATTTTGGTTAATCTGAAACAGGCTTTTCGGTTCTTCGATCGAAACTTAGTTGGCTATATTCGGGTAAAAAATCTAAACCTTCTTTGATATTAACTGATTCCCAGCGAGGGAATTAAGAACTCACAGCAGTTTTGTGGTAATCTATCAGGTTGAAGATATGAGAATGATGATCCACAGCATGGGGAAGTTCCTTTCTCACAGGGATGTAAAGGTGGGTAGTTGGTTGGTTGGTTGGTTGGTTGGTTGGTTGGTTGGTTGGTTGGTTGTAACATAAAATTGTGAATATATACAGATATTGATGAATGGTTTTGACCTCTCTCTCTCCTCTTATCAGGAACTTGTTCACAGTGCATTGTTGGAGTCGAACACTGGAAGGGATGATCGGATCCTGTATGGCAAACTTGTACGAATGTCTGACCTTTGAAATTGTAGTNCTTTATGCAATAATTTTTGTGTTCTCATTTATGATTGAATGAGAATGTCAATCCTCTTTCTTTTTTCTTTTTTTACCGTTTCTTTGTTAGTTTTTTTGCCTGACTGATTGTTTGAAGAACTGGGCAGTTTTGAATGTTTCCATGTTCATACCTCAGAATTTTAGGCATTACTAGAAGATTGTAATACAAAAATAATTGCAGCTTATTATAAATTTGTTCAATTATTACTCTTTTTATACTTTGTGGGGGAATATATACAATACTTTAATGTACTTCTATATAGTACAAGAAAATTGTTATTATGTATCTAAAACATATTGACATATATTAGTAAATTTATTTTTAATCATGCTATTTTGTTAATTTAAAAAATGTTTTAACAAATTTCTTGATTTCTTGCTTTGAATTTCTGGAAATATCCCTTTTTTGAGTGAACATAAAGTATTTTGTTTTTATTTTTTTAAAATTGTTAAATTTGAGTAAAATTCTAAGAAACAGAAACAAAAATTTAAAACTATTTATGTTCACATAGTTTTTTTTTTTATTTTTTTTTTTTATTTTTATTTTTTATGTTCATTTTGAGATGGAAGCTTTTGTTTACTTTTATTGTTTTATATATCGAATAACCATATTAAAAGTTGGATAGAACTTTTGTTTTAAAAGAGGAAAAAGATACATATTTCATACCATAATAAATAACAGTTTAGCTGTCACATTATTTATTTATTAAATTTTGTAGCACGATGGAGTGAAACTAGAAATTTTAAAACGAACTAAATCAAATGTATAATCATATTTAAAAAATAGGGATGTAAAAAGCCATAGTTTCAAAATTTGTGAGCATCCCCCAACATGAATTTGTATAGATGCTTATTTGTATGGACTAGAAGCGAATATACCTTATAGACACTTTGTTCTTTGCTTATTTACAAGAACATAAACAAGGTTGATGGAATCTTTAAAGCAGGACACCGAGAGAATTCCCTTAAGTAGAACAAGCCCTTCTCGGGGCAATGAGAGGGTGGGGTCTCATTGTTCAAGTCTTAAAATCATTTTTCGGCGCATTACACAACCTAACAATCTGGTATTCTCAAGCAAGTGACAGGGGTTTTGGTCGACATAGTGAAGAAGAGCGAATAGGAAGGAAGAAACCATTTTAGTACCCATGATCAAACTCGACCTCATTAGCCCACTGCCAACAAATATAATGTTGCTGCTGTTGTAATCTTTTATTCTTTTAACCTAGTTTGGACTTGGTAAAATTTGAGCTTCAAAAGCCTTAGATATGAGAAAAAGGTTTATAAAAATCCCAATAAGTTAAGAAAAATATGAAAGAAAATAGTAAAAAATTAGGAAAAACAATAAGGAGTATGTTATAACCTTAATCTTAATTTGGAGGGAGGAGAAAAAGAAATAACTAAAGAAAAGAAAAAGTTAGGGTTTGAAGGGAAAAAGAGGAAGAAAGTAGAAACTGCTCCAACCATTGAGATAGAGTCCGAATTTAGCTGAATTTCCTTGATAAGAACTACTTAGGACGTTGAATTGAATTAGATTGTAAAGTGGTGGACAAAATTTAAACGTATTTATTTCCCTTCTTAGTTAATGCAATGGAATGATAATAATTTTATTGAAAGGATGAATAAAAACTCTACAACCTTATGGAAATGAGAATAATTTCTGCCTCTTTGCTACCTTTCCACTCTGGCAACTATACTGTCGAGCTAGGTCTAGGTCAATTAAAGTAGTACGTCAAGATGACTAGGTCTAGGTCAATTAAAGTAGTACGTCAAGATGACAAGATGTCCCAACCTTTCAGACAACGTGTATGAATTTGATGCATGAATTGAGTAATGTAGGGGAGATTTTTTTTTTTTAAAAAATGATTTTAGGTTGGTAGAGCGTATAGTTTTCTTTGGATGGCTTATGAACTAAACCAATTTTATTATGGGCAAGTTTTGATTAAAAAATTATTTTTAAATGATGATTATGATACATATTGAAAGTACAAGGTTGATATACATGTGAAAGATTATTCTATGTTGGAGCACCTCATGCATTTGTGTGCCTATTAAAAGTTTTAACAATACTATCTTATATGATGAGAAAAGAATTCTAGGCACATCGTTAATTAATTGCAGCACAATTTCGTTAAGTAGATGTCAACTAAACATCAATTAGGTAAATTGCCATATTTCCACCTCAATAGCAGAGTAATTTACTAAATATTTATAATACTCAACTCTCAATAGAGGTTAAAATTAGCTGAACTGAAAATAAGTAATCTAAGAGGCAGAAATTTCGACTCTTCTTTCTTATGGAGTAGAAAAAAAAATCAAAATTTATAGAAATTCTGTTAAGAGCACATGAACTAATATAAAAAAATGCAAGTGTCTAATAATATTGTACAACAATTTCCTCACACACAATAGGAAAAGTGGCTGTGGTGAGTATAATGGAAAGAAAAGCATTAAACTAGACGTACATTGAACTGATTTTAGTATGGTTTCTGCCTGCGGCCATGTGAATGTGATGCTGACGAAGGTGGTCTCCCGTTTCCTCTTCTATCAAATGCGGAATACCTATTATTTCCATATTGCTGTTGTGGGCCGCCGCCGCCGCCATTGTTGCCTGCTGGAGGAGGCCGCCCCGCACGTCCATGATGTTGCTGACTACTACCCGAATCTGCAGCGAGTTGGTTGTAGCTGTAACCACTTTGATAAGTTGGAGGGTGGTGGGATGTCGGTGCATTAGGAGGGTAGGGAGGCACATCGCCATGACGAGACCACGATGTCGATGTTGATGGGTAATAAGCTTCAGGATTCTCACCATAATGTTGGGAATTCATTTGATTGTGTGATCTACTATTGTAGTGTTGGGAATGAGGTCTCGGGTCATGGTGGTATACTGGGCGTGGCTGATGGTATGCATCATCTAGGTGGCTGGGCATTGCGTTGGGATTCATTGGTCGGTTATGACCTTGGGAGTAGTTCGGTCTGCCACCAGGTGGCATTCTGTAATCGGCTTCCTGATCTCGTGATCGATAATCCATATGTGGATGCGGGGGATGCCCAGGGATGTAGGGTTGCACCGTATGGGAGAGCGAGGGTGCCTGCTGCCAATTGTAGTGACCCTTTCGATCTCCCCCCCTAACCTGCAAGCTGTTGGCAACGAGTCTATGTGCTGCATCTCCTAGATGTCGACCTGTAATAGCCCCGGGAGGATTTGGCCTGAAAAAAACGCAATGAATTCTCACCAGAAGTATAGTTTCCAAATCGTTGGCTATGAATGAAAACGAGTAATTTACTAATAGACTTTCACTCTCTATAGCCATAGAGTACCTTGTACTATCATTGTATCTTCCGTTGTCATGATGATGCCTCCTACCAGAATCTTCATGCCACAATACAGGTTCAGGTTTCATGTCACCCATGCTCACAATCTGCCACAAGACGACGTCGTGTGAATTTAAAAACAGAACGGTACTGTGGATTTAAACAATGGTAGAAGCTATAAACAAATAATGTACCTTTGGAGGAAAGTTCACCCCAGCGGGCGGTTGAGTGATATGCTTGTGCGCGTCTGGAAGTCGATATATAGCACATCTAAATTCGAAGAAAAATGAAAACGTGATCAGTATTTTTGCTTCTTCAAATGTTGAAATCGAATATAGTGGAGCTCAAGACTCTTACATGACTTGGTTATCTATAATATCCTCCAAGCCCTCAACTGGAGACCTGAATATAGGAGGGCAGAGCTCTCCCGAACATGGAGAGAGATAGCCATTCATTCCTCCACTGCAGTTAATTAATTCAAATCAGAATCATGTTTGAAACAGAAAACTATAACTTCTACCAAGAAAATGAGTGTGGCACGTTAAATAATCAAAGTTTGGAAAGGACATTGAATAAACATTTCCATGAGAAATTAAGCACGTGGTGACATAAAGAAACCGAGTTGCCTAGAGACCAGAGTTCGGAAAACCTGTATTGCTTTCTGTGTGTCTGAGCAAATACATTAAACAAAAACTTTAAAAAAGCATAAAAATTAAACCTACAATGACTACAAGAATCATCTTAAAGTAAAACACAGGTATCATCTCAAAGGATATCAGATTTGAAGAATTTGCATGCAAACACAGGAAGATGTGAATATACCATCATGATAGAAATAACTAGTATGCTCGGGAACAAAAGAATTTTACATGATACAAACCTATGTTCAGGGTTCATTTTTTCCTTAACCTCAATACGTTCTCTCTCTCTCAACTGCTTACAGCGGTTGTCAAGGGAGTATATACTAACAGAGAGGGGGTGAGAAGATGTCACAAAAAGCATGTCAAACATCACACTATTTCTCCGCGCTTCTTCTTCCTGCGGAAATGTAAAAATACAATTATTCAAAGAGAAGCAGGGATATGAATTGATTTTTTCTCTATTTTATTTTCCTCCTTGATGAGATACAGATGATTGATTATCTGGACCTCATTATGGAGGAAAATAAATCATATCCAAAGGAAATGCATGTCCGAACAACTAGTAACTCACCGTCAATGTATGCTCAATTTTGTCAACCTCGGAAAGAAGGCGGGCTTCATCAATGAAAGGCAGTTTGGCAATACCCTGCAGAATAGTTGGTACAAATTATTAAAAGCAGCAATTTGCATAACCTAATTGAAGCCAGTTCATCAAATTAAAGGATAAATTAATGGCTGGAAGCAAACAAACCTGCCAGGAATATCGTTTACCATTCATATCCACTTCAAAATCTGACACATCAAACCAAAGTTAGGAGAGGAAAAAAAACTTAGGTAACTATAAAGCAGCCATTTTTTAACAAATGCTGTACCTGTAGGATAGAAGTCAATGATAGGTGAGTTCTGATCTGTCATCAATTTTCGATACTGCTCAGGGAGTGCATGTGCGCTGCAAAAAGTGCAATGTAAGAACCCTTTGATAAATGTAAATTCCATTAAAAGACACACACACACACACCTAGCAGCAGGGAAGACACCCAGTAGCTGATTGAATGGCTTAAAGGGAGTGCCTAGATTGAATGATATATCCAGCTCACCAAGGCCTTTGAGATCGGAAGCAAACGGTGCATAATGATATGGATAAAACCTGAGGAAGAAAATGACAGAAGTAAACACCTAAATGCACATCACAAGAACAAGAAAAATTGAATACATATTCAATTACCCAGGACTACTCCACTACAGATGAAATTATGATAACAAGGAAACATAAAAGACACAGGTACTTATGCGGCATCAAAACACACGGTTGACACAGGTACTTATGACATTTATAATATTCCACCTTTTTTGTCAATTTTTTTTTCATAATTTGATTATTTTATTCTTGTTGATTCCGAGAACAAGGCATATTAAGGACATGCTAGAGACACATTTAAGATGCATGGTAAAGAAACTGTTGCAGAACTTAGAAAGAAAAGGATAACTGATGAAAAGATAAGTCTGTTTGCCATGCAATTTAGATTCTATTACTTGTTTTCCAGATTCCGTGAATCAATTGGATTTCTGAATATCTATTTGGTGGAATATTTTACAAACATTTTTTGGGCTATGTGATCCAAATCGCAGAAATTAACATTTTTTATCTTTTCAACAGATCCAGATTTCCAATTCAGAAACTGAAAACAGAAAATTACACTGAGCAAAACAAAAATATACTATCTAATGTTATAAGCTTGTTTCATTTTTTGTTAAAATTAAAACATGAATTCCATAATATATTATCAATTAGGTAATATTAAAATAATAATTATATAAAATTATAACATAAAATATCCACTTGATAATGATGAGTTAGAATAGAAGAATTGGGAAAAATTGTTCCAAATAAAGCTAGGTTTCAACAAAAAATAAATAACAATAGACGCTCAAAATAAAGTTATCTTCTTTAGAAAAATAAATTTTCATTTTATTAGGACACCCATGTATCTTAAGATAATTATAAGCAATAATATACAAAAAAAATTGATCATAAAAGCACCAAAGAGAGGAGACTAAGCAACTCACCATTGCCAAGAACAGACGCCTTCATAATAATAGTGCATAACCCAACATAGCCCTTCTGTGTACCTCAAAACCTGACAGAAAACAAAATATTAGCTTACAATCATAGTAGATGAAAAGCATAAAAATCAACAGTAATTCACTTCTAATTAACTTACAACATCCTTTCGCGTGTCATCAAGTTCCTCTGGAGTATTTGCAGAAAACTTTTCGTTATAATACCTCTCTCTCCACCCAGGTACGCCCAATTTAATCTGACCATCAACATTCATTCAGCTTAAGAGATGAGCTTAACACATTGATTATATAGTACTATACAACCACGAGTAGACTATTAATAATATTGAAAAAAGAATTTTAAAGTCATTTAGCTCCATGGTAGCATGAAACAGAAAACAAATCATAATGCAACATAGAATGGAAATTATGCAATAGGAAGAAGCATAAGGGAAACTTCAATTAAAAATGAAAATTAGAAGCCTTAAGATAGATCAGTATAATATATGCATAATGCAGCCAAGCTGAACGGAGAGAATTTTCTAGATACAAACCTTGTCTTCTTCTGCATTATCAGTGTTGAAAACATCAGACTTTTCACGCAGTATCTCTTTAAGCTTTGCCTTCAATTCATTTTTGTTCTCATGGATCTAAAAGAGAAACAAAAAATAAAATCTATAAGAAGCATTCTAGACCTCAATGATCTACTTGAAAACTCCATGCCAGTAAGGCTCATGCCCAATTAAAGATTGGACATAGAAAATACTCCTAAAAATGTCTAATGGGTTTATAGAATAACAATGAACTGTCGCCTGAAGCATGAAAACATACATCTATTTCCAAAGTGTTTTCTGCTTCAACAATAGCAGAACCAATAGAAGCCCCAGATGATGGACGAGCAACTTTGTTACGGTGAATGTAGGGACCGCTATCATCAGATTCCAGTGATTGCTTATTCTTATTTTTCAGTCCAGGTAATTTGGAAGTGGCTTTTCCAAATCCTGATTGTTCATATGGCGAAGGACAAGGACCTGAAGCTAGACGAGATTCACGAAAACGTGCAACTGGAACTAGGGATGGTTGAACCTGAGGCTCTGCATCATCTCCTCTTCTTGTCTGACCTTTTTCACGCTTTATTCTATCTGCCTGCTTCTGGGTTTAGAAAAGATGACCAACAGTATGAGAATATAAAGGATAACGGTCATGCAGCAAACAAGATTACAGGCAATTATGAGATGCAATCTACAAATTAACTAAAATAGAAGTCTATTAAAAAATGTAATCCAACATGCAAATTACCCGTTAACCAACCCAACCTTAACACACAGGTGTGAAGGCAGGATCACAAGGCCAAAAAGAAAGAGAGAAGAAAACCAATATTTTTCTTGGTGGGGCACACAATATATAAGTAAGAAAAAAAATTGTAAATGAAAATTGTACTATACAAACACAGGAAAAGAGAAAGCTTATTGCGTAATTTTGATCAACAAGAGGCAGTATATTGTACAACCTCCCCCAAAGAAGGCACAAAAATCCCCGTTTTAAAATATTGTTTCAGGCTGGTGTGACATCCTTATGAACATGCCAAGCCACTCAAAAGATATCACAGAGATGGAACCAGTAAGGCACAACCACCAATAAATTGATGACTTATGGAGTCTTCCGTGCACATACAACTCAAACAAACTTGGGGGACATCAGCGAGAATCTTGAATTTCCAGATCTTATTAGTAAAACCCCTACATTCCAGCAATCTGTTGGTGCTCCAGATGGCATTTTGATCTTATCGAATGAAGCCTTAGTCTCAGCTGAAGATTCTTTGGTGGGAAATTGCACCCTTTCTATTAATTTTAAACTTGCAGATGGTTTTTCGTATTCGTTACTTGTTAATCCAGATTGAACTTAAAGAAATGGTGGATGGAAACAATTAGGGTTGCCCTAGTTTTGTGATGATACAGAAGTTGAAGAAGATTAAAGTGAAGCTAAGTTGGTGGATAAGGATGTTTTTGACTTCACACATTCTCAGAAGGAAACTCTCATCAGTCCAGTAACAAACTCAACATGAAAGAGAAATTAAAAGACAAGATAAAAATAAATAATTAAAAGACAAGATAAAAATAAATAATTAAAAGACAAGATAAATCTAGGAAACATTCCTAACCTTAAAAAACTGCCTAATATTCACCTGAAAATCCCCCCCCCCCCCCCCCCCCCC
>NC_036644.1:4666597-4700318 GCF_002806865.2 Cucurbita pepo subsp. pepo
ACCCCCCCCCCCCCCCCCCTTTTTCCTCTCCACACTAAAACATGAAAGATGAAGGGATAAATAATATATATAACCGGTAACGGAACACAAAAACATGAGAAATAAGAGAACCTGATGCAGTCTAGCTCTTTTTTGGAATATTCTATCTTCATAACTTCCAACGGCTTGAATGAAATGCTCCACTCTTCGCAAATTTGGCTGGCATAAAAACCACAGATACATGTTTCATGCCTGAGCTCACAGAAGGTATTATAAATATATAACATAAAATAAAGAAACAAAAAACATAATTACCTTGCTTCCATCAGTCAAGTACCCACCTAGTGCCCTAAATTCTTTCTTGTACACAGCTAATAGCAAGTTAATTGCACCCTGGAAATAAAGAATAAAAAAGTAAAGCCTCCATAGTAACTTACATAAATTGCTTCAAAAAGAATTTGCATAAATTGCCAATGTAAAACAATCTAAATTATTAGAATATTTATAATTTATGTGCTGCAAGAAAAAATGTCCCCTAAACATAATAACTTTTGGCTCGTATATCCATTAATAGATGATTGATAAGCCATAACTCTTAAGCTTAGGTTAAAATAGCTGGCAATAATCAACCTCCAAATAGAAATTCCACCGGATTTCTGTTTTTCGATCAACACTAATAACTCCTTTAATCCAAGTTCTGAGATCATCAATATTTTTTCTCCGTCAGTAGCAACATTNTTTTTTTTCATTCTTGATAGAGGCTAACAAGCTCAATGCTCACTTCCAAAAGAATTTCTTTTACCCTTAGATAAGAGCTGACAAGGTAACTGATATCAAGTATGCAAAAATAATCATAACAATAATAATAACAACAATGGAATTTCTCAAGTCTTGAAATAGAATAATTCCATTTGAAAGGCGACAAGACTTCATTAACTTATAAATTGGAAGTTCCAATATGTAATTTACCTCCCGAATCTCTAATGTGGGCATATGGGGTAAGAAGTCATTGCCAACAAAGAAACACATGAACACAAAATCATCCACAATGCGTTCAAGGTCGATTTCGAAGGGAACATTCGGAATACGCATTTCATGTTCCAAGTACTCTCTAAGTATCCAAATGTGGAGAAACTGCCCAACAAAAAGACCACAGAAAGTGAATAACAGCAATAAGGCATAAACAAGTTTTCCTATTATTCCACCAAAGTACACAAAACAAATATGTGGAAATCCTACCTGGTAAGGTTTTTTAACAACATTTTCACCTTTCTCATCAAACTCTCCAGCCTTTCTTTTCGCTTTACCCTCGCAGTCAGCTGCAAAATGACCCATCTGGCCACACAGAAAACATTTTTCTTGCTGTCCGGGAGTGAACACTACCTGAAGTTCATCAAGAACGAAGGTTGTAATTAGCTTATGGAATATAATGCACGTGTGTTGAGTATTTTAAATAATGAACAAGTGGCTTGTCCTCAGGCTGGGAGTGATACTTGCAAAGGTGCTAAATAACCAAATTCTTCATAAACTGTAGGAGCATAGCCAAAACACAAACCTCACGCAGAATTGAAAAATGGACTTCGTGAGTAGCCAAAGCCAACATTATCAAATCTGCATCCTGTAATTACAAAAACCAAGTGATACAACGGATTAAACAACCAGGTCACATAATCATGTGAATTAAATTACGGACACACATTCAAGAGACGTGTAAATTACATAAAAAAAAGCATGGAGAAAAAATATACCAAACCATACAGGCAGTGACGAGTATTTGGATCAAAACCAGGAAGATTTCTCTGAAGACGAATATAGGACATTATTTTGTGTTCTCCTTCCCCCGGAACATTGGCATCAGAAAGAATGACCTTCACATTTTAAAACTACCATCAAGCAGGGCAACAAAGGCCAAATTCGGCTTTGCTATTCAGTAAAACTGCAGTTTTTATTATACTGCAGTCATGTAAACTTACCTTAACATTTTTCCAACCAGGGTCATTGTTTAGTCTAAGATGAATGTAGTACTGTAAAGCAATGGACAGCACTGCCATAAAGTCAGTTCCAGGAGTGATCACATTGGAATCAAAAACTTGTGACTCCTGCTTTGGAGGAAGCTTCCGTCCCTCCCTCTCAAACTCTTCTCTTAGACGTGCCTCTTCAGCTGCCTATGGGAGAAAAACATAGCTTATCAAATGCTCATGCCAAGAGGTTATCTTTTTCGTACATGATAGTTCACATAAAGTGGATGCAGTAGAATACTTCAAACTATGCATCCCACAAAGGCAAGAAAAATAAATAAGAGAAGGAAATATCTTACATATGTTTTCTTATATGGAACATATTTCATTCAAATATTGAAAAATACAACAAGCATCCTCCAAAAGTGTTGCAACTAAAACTCCAACTGGAGGTAAGGAAAAAGAGGAGAGAGAAACATGAATGGAAAATACAAAATGCTTGCTCCAAACGAATTCTAACAAAACACTCCATCTGGAGGTAATAAAGAAGAAGGGTACGGTAAATGTAGTGCCTAACATCTACTAACTTTTAAAAATAACCTTGAGCTCTCTATAAATTTAAGACTCAATACCACCAAATCTAGAACTATGAAGTATAAATGAGGAACTAGCAAATCATCTAAAACATTTGGTAGTCAAGGAACTAAGTCATGTAATAGTCAGGAAGGTGGCCATAGAATATAATACAACGGCTGAAAGTTTTGGCTTACACCCCTCAACCTCAGAAAAGACTATAAACAAAAGTACATACTGCATCTGTGGCATCTTTTGCAGCTCTAAATCGCCGAGATCGTTGTTGATTCATTTTTGCCCTGGGGGCAACACCATCTACACAATCATTTCAACAGGAAATAAACAATAAGAACAGGCATTATCACACCTTTGTCTTGCCAATTTGTAGCAACAAAACACAAATAAAAACTACAAACTCACCTATAGCCATATATAGCAATTTTCTAGGCCGGACCATGACAAAAAGCCTATCAATGTAATCAAACATGCATTGAAATACCTCGCTAAAAGTTGTTGGAGAAGGCTGCATCAGTAAAAAATAACAATCAAGCCAACATGCACAAAAATGTTAGATTAGAAGGAAACTTCATATGTATTATGTTTTTCTTTTGAGCAGAGTAGACATGTTCCCATGTTCCTAAACTGAAAATACAATTTATATCAAGTCACTCGTGGACTGACCACATTAGTTGATTGAGAATCTCCAACTAACAGAAATCCCATTCATCATTAGTACGTTCACTTATTCTTGCATGAAAGATTACTATCCCAAATTTCTAGGATTATGTTTCTTCACTTGACATCAAATGAAAGAAATTCTTGATAAGGTTAGACATGGACTGACTATGTTATCTCCCTTGACATTGAAAGAAAATAGATCCTGACCACAGGGCCTAAATTCAATATGCCACACATTTACAATGCTATCTAAAATGAAAAACCACAATGTCACATCTACATGATGTCAGAGAGATAGAAGTCAAAGTGTATATCAAAGTTTACCCTATCTTCAGGATGGAAGCAAGGATGAATTATGCCATTCATGTCGAGGTAGAGGTTATCAAATTCAAGATTATTTGGATTGGGTTTGCTTGTATCAACTGGAATGGAAATGCCATCTATTACAACTGGTTCTTCCTCAATTACATCAACGACCACCAAAGGATACTTCTCCGCTAACCACCTATAGAAGGCCGGAACTCCCATCGCTGCTCACTTGGAGACTAGAGAGTTTCAAAATACTTTATGCAACACAACCTCAGCTGAGATAAAAATAATAATAATAATAATAAATAAATATTTATTCCTGTCACTAAAAATAGGTCAATGAGTTTTTGAGAGAATAAATATATACTTGTTTAATAAAACCAAAAAATTGCTTGCAAGATTTACAAAACATAAAAAGAAAAGGGGGTCATCAAAGGAATGAACCTCTCTTCAAGAAATATATATAGACACATATATACTTATATACTTTTTTTATCTCAAGAAAATTATGTCGGTATGACAGTGATTCATAGAACATATTGGATCAACATGTAGATGGTGGTATTCTTCTATTTGTCCTAGTGGTTCAAGTACCTGTCTGACATTTCTAACATTAAAATTGAAAAAACAAAATAATTATAAAAAAAAAAAAAACATAATCTCAATAATCTCACAATACTAGAAACCTGAACATGATTTACATTACAAGTTAGTGCCACTAATTTCATTCCAAAGTTCAACACAAATAACGCACTACAGGCAGCCCAATAGAACAATGCTCTAAAGTTCATACAAAACAATGTGCAATTGAAACCATATTTTTCCCGTTCGGTTTAATCAAATTCAATACTTGCAAGACTTGAGTACTTTTAGCAACTCTATATACAGCACTTGATTTCTCAGTAATATAAATGAGTTGGCATTGGCGACTGACAACAGATCAATGAGAGGAATCCTTCCGATGCCACATGCTCCAATATCATAACAAACCTTTCTACCGAATTAGCACCACAGTCAAGGACTCGGGAAAACAAAAGGGAAACTAAGAAAACGTGTACATGCTTCTATAAAACCCGTCTACGGGAATAGTGCGGTTCAATNAAAAAAAAAAAAAAAAAAAAAAAAAAAAAAAAAAAAACATTCATGGAATCTAGGGAAAAAGAAAAAGAAGGAAAAAAAAAAAAAAAAACCCCCCCTCGAAGTCGTCTCGATTCAATCTCCCAGTAAGGAATCCAAAAAGATAAAACAGTATCCTTGGTATCCAGAAAAAGACCTTTTAAGGTCCCTTGAGTCATCAACATTTATCATAAACATGAACGACATTGAATGGCAGGATTCTAAATAAAAATTGACCTAATCCAAATTTTACCCGAAGTTGGTTAAACTGAAGGAGACCACAACAGCGAGCGACAGAGAGCTAAACGGGGCAGGGGAAAACTGGAGTGAACCACAGCAATGGCAGCTGCAAAAGAAGGGGTGGTGAACCGTAAGTTAAGCGGCTGTAGCGAAGCACAGGTGTGGCGAGCCGGCGTGTGGTTGCAGCAGATATATATTTATATATATATATATATATATAGGGAGAGATAAGGAGAGAAGAAGGAAAAGAGGCGGTGGGGTGGTGCCGGCGAGCCGACGTGCGGCTGCGGCGAGGGCGGGAGAGGGAGACAAGAAAAGAATAAAGAAAATGCGTATGCCGTGAGGGATTGGTGGAGTGCGAGTGCGGTAAGAATGGAAGTGAAGAAAGAAATGGGGGAATGGGGAAAGAAGAAAGAGACGGAACGGTAGGGTTTAGGTTTTTCTTTCTTAAAATTACAATTCAGTCCTTATTACGTTTCTTTGACCTTTTAACCAACCATTTAGGACATTAATTATTCACAATTATGTAACAAAATATTTATATATATATATATATATTTATTTATTTATTTATTTAAATTAATAAATAAATAACTTATTATTATTAACGTACGATCATTGAACATTGATGGGAATTAATTTTTTTAATTTTTGCTTTTAGGTTTTTGCTTCCAAAATTTTGTTGAGAATTTTAGAAGTAGAATTTCGAGATGACGTAGAAGAAAAATGTTTATAAAATTTATAGAAACTCAAGAAAAATATAAAATAAAATTGTAAAAATTAGAAAAATTAAGTTAAAGTCAACTCGAACAGTAAATACTTTCGACTTTTTTCTTGATCGGAGAGATTTTCTTGGAGTTAAATTTTTTATAAGTTGTTCTTGGAGGGATTAGCGAAAAACTTACTTTGATTAAGGAACCAAGTTGACTTGAGTAGAAAAGATATAAAAATTAAAAAAAAAAATAGAAAGAATAAAAAAAAATTAGATGAATTATGGGTTTCTATGCAAGTGTGAGGACGAAGGACACGTGCCAGGCGATGGATGACATCGCATAGCTGGCTGAGATGATGACACGTGTCTCGTGCCAGGGAAGAAAGAAGCCACACGTCACTATGTTGTTAGTTGGTTCAATCCGCACTCAAGGATCAACCCACTCCGCCCAACCCGAAAACCAAGGTGCATCTGGACGCCTGCTTGACCCAACCCGACTAGGAGGCACCTATCATGTGTGCCACGTGTCTCGTAGGGAGCACGAGTCTCCTCCCCTTAAGCATGTTTGTACACGTGGGAAGCCCTCTAGTCACTTGTGAGGCGCGCAAAGGTGTGTGAATGTCCTTTTGGCCCAATTTTGACTCTCATTTTTCTGTTTTTCACTCAAACTTCCAAAACATGCGAGAAAGCTAGCTCAAGAAGGCATAGGTTATTCATGTAAATACCCGGTCAAATTTTTTTAAGTAATACTTATAAGGATGGGTAAGACATACTAGCATGTGAGCATTCCTTACCATATGTGGATAGGATAGGCACGTTTAGGACTTCAAAATAGAAATTACCACTATGCCCTTAGAATGGGATTCTGACATGCGTGCTACTTTTATACTTTTTTCGCAGAGTTAGAAAGAGAATATGCATGACTAGAAATCGAGTTGGATAATTCGAATGAGTAAACTAAGTAAGATATAAGAAATTACCAAAATTCCTCTAAGCTAAGATTTTGAGATAAACGTTGTTTTTAATGTTTTCCACTGTGTTAGAAAGGAGGATGAACTACTATGATCTGTGCTCCTAATGATTAATGGATGTTATCTCCCCATTGAGTATGCTTGAATGTTTAGATTATGACTTTCATGCTTTAAGTAATTGATATCATCTCCATGATAAGCTTGTATGATTCTTAGATTAAGAATACCATGCTTTGTGATGACTCTCTAAAAGTAGAGTCATATTAAGTTTTTTTATAGTTGATATTGCACTCTTATTCACCATTTACTCATTTATTATCCTATTTATTCTATTAGTGAGCATGAAATGTTTATTGCGGTCCAACATGAAAAAAATATGATTCGGCATAAATCGATCTTAATGGTAGATTTAATTGAGTTATGTGGTAAACTTTCAGACATTTATACTAAACCATGTGGGAGTAGCAAATTTGGAAACAAATGGGAGATGACATGGAAATTCTAAATCCATGTTAGCCGTACAAGTGGGTCATTGACTACCCAATGAGGAACATCCTATGTGGACTACTTATTCCTTTTCAGTCCTAAAGGGGATGTGGACTACTTATTCATTTTCAGCCCTAAAGGGGAACCCATGCTCAATATAAAAGGAAAAGAAAGACCAATCGAATTACACAGCAGCAGCCTCTGCTGCTGTAGTGAACTGCTGTGAAACTAGAGAAGAAGAAGAAAACCCTAATCCAGCAGCTGTTGACAGCAGAAGGAAAAGGAGACCAACAAGGATTGATTAGGGCAAAGAGGTGGATGTAGGAGCTCAAGAGAAGGGAACTTCCATTGACGAATGGCAACAAACCGGGATAACTCTCTATTTCCTTTTTTCTTTTCTTATTCCATCAATTTTACATGATGAAGATGCAGATTCCTCTGTTTAATTCAGTTTGTATGGAGACCTAAACTTTATAGGGGAGGCGAGAGAGTTTTATATAGTTTAAGTATGTTGACGATATGATTTTAGTTTATTAAAGAGTTGTTGTTAATGATTTACATGCGTGTTTAATTAGCTACTTTACATACATAGTTGTTCTCTTATTCGGGAGAAGAGAGGGAGCAATAAAATTCTCTTTAATACTCTAGTTCCATAGCAAGGAGACGTGAAGGATAATAGAAGGATTAGGAATAATTCTTCTCCTAGAGCCTTGTTAATAGAAATTACAACGATTATGGAAATAATCATCATTCATTACACTCGGAAGTAGGCTTGGGAATCTATTAAAAGAAACTAAAATTTACCACAAAACTCAACAACTTATCTATTTAATCTCTTTTAGCCGAACCTTTCTCATTATAGTTGATTTTCTCATCATTTTCTGTTTTTCGACAGCAGTGACACTCTGTTTTAGTTTTGTTTAAGTAGTTAAAATCACCAACACACATTTGAATGTTACCCAAAAACTTCTTAATTTCCAGCGATAAAATTAACCAAAAAGATAGGTTCGCCGTGGAATCGATAATTTACTTATTACTTGTTACTTGTGGTAGTGTATACTTGCACTTATTCTTGTGAATTTTACATCATTTTATTATATACATCCACAAGCGATCAAGTTTTTGGCATCGTTGCCGGGGAACTTAATTTGGTTATTTTACCTGTAGATTTTCGTGAGTTGGAGCCAACAAGAAGCCATAGTAAGCTGAGTTTTCTACTGCTGAAGAATTGAGTTTACTGCTGCAGAATTCTGTGTATGAACCCACCTACGGGTTTGGAATTTATTTTGGATTCTGAAATAGAGAGAACATTTAGACGAAGGTTGAAGGAGAAAAAGAAAATGACAGAACATAATATACTCCAAATAGAACGTGGAGCCCAGTTGAATCGGGGGTTTGAAAATCCAGCGATGATGGTTAATCAAGAGAGAATTACTGCCAATGTCATTCATTTAGCAGATGACAGAGAAAGAGCGATCCGAGCATATGCACACCCAGCTGTGGAAGAGCTAAATCCGTGCATCATTAGACCCGAAATGCAAGCAACCACGTTTGAGCTAAAACCCGTGATGTTTCAAATGTTGCAAACCATTGGGCAATTTCATGGACTACCGTCGGAAGATCCTCACCTACACCTAAAGTCATTTTTGGGAGTTAGTGACTCATTTCGATTCCAAGGAGTGGATAAAGATGTGACTAGACTGAGCTTATTTCCATATTCATTGAGGGTGGTGCTAAATCATGGTTGAATACCTTAGCACCGAGAACAATTGATTCGTGGAATAGTCTAGCAGATAAATTTTTTATCAAGTATTTCCCACCCACTAGAAACGCACGGTTCAGAAATGAGATTGTTGCTTTTCAACAGTTTGAAGATGAGACACTAAGGGAAGCTTGAAAGAGATTTAAGGAGATGCTTAGAAAGTGTCCTCACCATGGACTACCTCATTATATACAAATGGAGACTTTCTACAATGGATTAAATATTGCTATTAAACAAATAGTTGATGCTTCCGCCAATGAAGTTATTTTGTCAAAGACATACAATGAAGCATATGAGATTTTAGAGAGAATAACATCTAACAATTGTCGATGGGCCGATGTGAGAAGCAACCCAGGAAGAAGACTCGAGGAGTACTTGAAGTTGATGCTTTGTCCTCTATCAATGCTCAACTAGCTTCGGTGACTAATCTTTTACAAAATCTAGCGTTGAGGCAAGACTCCATGATCAAAGCACCAGTCCATACAGCTGCTGTAATTAACCAGACAGTAGCCGAATCTTGTGTATATTATGGAGAGGAACACACCTTTGATCAGTGTCTAAGCAATCCGCCCTCAATTTTCTATGTCGGGAATCAAGCTAGTCAAGGCAACCCGAAAAATAATCCCTTCTCAAATACTTATAATCCAGGATGGAGAAATCATCCAAACTTCTCATGGAAGGGACAAGGCTCATACAACCAACAAATGCCACCTAGAGCAAATTACTCTATGAGTTTTGGATTACAAAATCAATTGGGCTATAGTTCTCAATAAGTCAACACCCAAGGGAAAGGAACTACCCAAACTCAATACACATCGGGAACATCTATTGAGAGCCTAATAAAGGAATATATGGCTAAAAATGATGTCGTGATACAAAGTCAACAAGCCTCATTGTGAAATTTGGAAGTTCAAGTAGGTCAATTAGCAAAGTTACGAAATAGGGCTCTTGGGAAGCTGCCAGCAAACACCGAAATACCAAAAAGGGAAGGCAAAGAGCAATGTCAAGCAATAGAGTTGAGAAGTAGAAAAAAAATACCCAGCCGGGGAGAAAAAAGTGCAGAACAAGGTGGCAACCATTCCCAAGAAACTACTGATACACAGCAGAGAAATGAGGAAGCTGCTGTACAGAAAGAACGCAGCAAGGATTATGCAGAAATTGAGGAGCAGCCTAAAATGCAAACAACAGCCAGCAGTGGACAAGAGAGCAGAACATACACACCATCACCTCTTTTTCCATATAATAAAAAGAAAGAAAGAGGAAGCCAGTTTTGAGAAGTTTATGGATATTCGGAAGGAAATTCATATAAACATACCACTAGTGGAAGTTTTGAAGCAAATGTCAAATTATGTGAAGTTCCTGAAGGATGTACTCACTTATAGAAGGAAGTTTGAAGAATTTAAGGTAGTGTCATGAGAAAGATCCTGGATCGTTCACTATTCCTGTATCAATTGGAGGAAAGGAGCTAGGAAGAACATTATGTGACTTGGGAGCAAGTATCAACTTAATGCCTCTATCTATTTACAAGAAGTTGGGGATTGGAGAGGCTAGACCGACTATAGTTACCTTACAACTAGCCGATAGGTCCATCACGTATCCCGAAGGAAAGATTGAGTGTAATGACCCTAAATTTCCACATATCTAGAGTCGCCACTAACATCTCATGCCCATCTATAAAGCGGAAATATAACTCTTACATGAACATCATTTATAACGTAAACTTCAAAAACGTTTAAAACAACTTCTTCTCTGGAAAAACACAGCCATGGTCTTACGTGTTTAAATACAAAATACTAAAATTCAAAGAAGATAAAAACAAATACAAAGTAATTTAAAACAATGAAATGCAAAACAACCTATTCTAACTTAAAACTAAGAATTTAAATATGAATTTATCCTATGCACGTGTCGCAGTCTTTGCTCACGATGCCGCCGTCCTCCGTACAAGTGCGCCTTGCCCTTTACCTGAAAAATGATGTGGCACACGGCCTGAGTATTCCAAAGAATACTCAGTAAGTGGCCCCACTATAGGGGCCATGCAAATGCAAACACATGCAATCATGATTTAGGGATCTATCTCTAATCATCTTAGGGGTGGCCTCCAGTCTCGGACAAATTGGATGTGTAGTACTTCCCTACACACGACTCACACGTGCGAGTGTGAATCCCCAGGGCGCTCGCACACCCCCTGGACCCTCTGGTCAAGCTAATCTGTAGCGACGTCCGGAGGTCAGCGGAACCCCATAGTGTCATGCGCCTCATGAACACCCTCATCTGTGTGCTTTCGCACCTGTGCGCATATGCGCTCATCATACGGTGCGCGTCCGCACTCATCATCTCTAGGGGAAGTAGCCCTATGCTTATGAACATACAATATGCATGAGGTTCCTCTAAATCCATCATAATGTCTTTTCTGACACAACTCTCTAGTCTCATCTCTTTGTTACTTTAGGTAACACATACTCGTAGATGTTTATATTAATATCATTTTCACGCTCTTAGGGTTGTGTCCTATGTCGATCTAACGACATGATACAATATGGCACTCATCATCATATAGCATGCTCAATATGGAAAACATCATCATATTAAGGTAAACGTTACGCAATCATCATACTCATCATATTGCCACAAAGTGCATCAAACATAGCAAGTACGATATTCATCAAAATATATATATACTGAGCACATCATCAAGTATCGTAACCCACATATCATCATAAGTCATACATCATCATAACTCATATACTGCATCGTATGACATAGTTCATACATCATCTTAACTCATACAAATTTTAGCCTATCCTATAGTAAGGCTACTTACCTGATTAGCTTATACGGGTATCACCAATTTATCCTTAACGAAAGTTTGATATTTCCCTTTGTATCCAAGCCAACCTATAAGAATCCATGACATTCATTTCATGTTCAATTCTCTGACTCTTACAATGGTTCATGTGCTAAACTTCATGCGAGCATTAAAGACTTTGCATGGATAAAGTCTTGGAACATTATAATATACATCTAAATATATATACATATTCTATTTATATTAAGATTTCATTTTCTATTTTTTATGTCGAGTGACTACTTTCTTGTCTTCTAATATTCTTTCTGTACTCTACTTTTTTTTCTCAATTTTTGTTCAAGACATATTCTTGACCAATTTTTAATCGATTCTTACTTAATCATATTATTGATAAATTTCGATCGATTCTTACTCCCAACTCTTCCCTTTTATTTTTCTCTTCCTTCTCTCTGTATTTCTTCCTGTCTTTCTTTACTTCTCTTTATTTATTTATTTTTTTCTTCTATGTATTTCCTTGTTTGCTTTTGAGTTTATTAACCGTATTCTGTCTTTTCTCTAGTCTTCTCTGTGTATTTTTTTTGTTGGTATTCTAATTAATTATTCTTTCCAAATCTTTTCTTTATTTTATCTGTATCTTTTTTTTTTCTTTCTTTAATTTTGTTAACCCTTAAAATTCACAAATATCACATATAAATTTTCTTTCCATCTTTCCTCTGTTAATTTTTTTTTTGTACAGATTCTTCTCTTTTTCTCTCTGTTATGTATTTACTTCCTATCTTCCCATCTTCCCTTGTTCTGTATTTACTTAGTATCTTCCTTTTTTTTTCTATCTATTATGTTTTTTTTTTCTATAACCTAACATCATAGCCAAAAATCTAAATAACTGGGCATGCGAACAAGAGATCTAATTCTGAATAATTAAAAGGAAATCTGATTCTTACTAATTTCTTATAAGATAAATGAAAATGAGATCTGAAATATGACTGTAATAACAAACCAAGATAATGAGATCTGAAATATGACTTACCATAATAACAAACCAAGATCTCTCCCTCCAAAAATTAAATCTCGAGCTCTCTTTCTAAATTTGGTTGTTGGTATTTATTATTTTTTTTTTTTTTGTTGTTGTAGGAACCACGGAATGCATCCTGTATTCTGGATTTGTGAGTCGGTTGAGGAGGAGAGATAGTCCATGCATCCTGGAATGAGATTTTGAGGTGGTTGAGGAGAGATATTTTGGGAGAGGGAGAGGGAGAGGGAGAGAGGTGAGTGGAGAGTAGGTGAGTAGGTGAGGGAAAATTATTATTTTAATTATTTTAATTAATTAATTATTTACTTATTATTATTATTATGAAGAACATTAGTAGATGTCTACAAAGGAACCATCACGTTAAGAATGGGTGACCAAAAAGTTGAATTTAATATCAATGACAGCATGAAATATCCAGCAGTGATAGAAGAATGCTCAGCAGTGTATGAATTGACAGAACAACCAGCGACCGAGGAATGGGATGATGGGGAAAGCGAGCAAGAAGAAGACAGCAGCGGGAATGACAGAATAGAACAATTAGTAATTTTAGGTGAATTCAGCATAACTTTTGAGTCACTAGAATGTGAGGGAGGGAAGAGTTCACCGATGAGACCATCTATTGAGGAAGCGCCGCAGCTGGACTTGAAACCACTACCACCTAACCTTAAGTATGCTTATTTAGGTGACAAGAAGACACTACCCATCATCATCTCAGCGACACTATCCTCGACTCAAGAGGATATGCTCCTAGAAACATTGAAGAAGCACAAGGGGGAGATAGGTTGGACATTGGCGGATATAAAAGAAATTAGCCCTTCACTATGCATGCACAAAATACAATCGAAGGAAGGAAAAGTTAAGTCCATTGAGCAATAAAGACGTTCAAATCCCATGATGAAGGAGGTCGTTAGAAAGGAGATTCTCAAATGGCTAGATGCTGGAATAATTTATCCAATTGCAAACAGCAGTTGGGTCAGTCCTATTCAATATGTTCCAAAGAAANAGTTCGAGATAGAAATCGTGGACACGAAAGGAGCTAATAATCACGTAGCGGATCACTTATCTAGAATGGAGAACATAAAAGAAAAGGTCAATAGCAAAGAAATTGATGATGCATTTCCGGATGAACAGCTGCTTGGCATAAACAGCAGTAGCAGAATGACAGCAACTCCATGGTATGCAGACATAGCAAATTTTTTGGCTTGTGCCATCATACCCTAAGAGAAAAATTATCAACAAAGAGAGAGGTTTTTCCACGAATCCAAAAGTTACATTTGGGATGAACCTTTTTTTTTTAAACAATGTGGAGACGACATAATGCGAAGATGCATTCCAGACAACAAAATACCAACAATTCTTAAACAATGTCATGTATCTTNAAAGATGTGAAGAGAAGAATCTTGTACTGAATTGGGAAAAATGTCATTTTATGTCGNGGTTTCTATTGGCCAACAATTTTCAAAGATGCAAAAGAATTTTGCAAGGGTTATGATCAATGTCAAAGGACGGGGGAAATATCAGTAAAAAAAATGAGCTATNTTTTATAGGAGGTTTATTAAAGATTTCTCCAAGATTGCAAAACCGTTGTGTAGTTTGATTAAAGATTTCTCCAAGATTGCAAAACCGTTTGTAATTTTTTGGAGTCAAATAGAAAATTCGTTTTTGACAAACAATGCACGACTGCCTTCCAATCATTAAAGACAGCGCTGACCACAACTCCTATAATGTCAACACCCGATTGGAATTCATCATTTGAGTTGATGTGTGATGCTAGTGGTCATGCTATGGGGGCAATGTTAGGACAGAAAAAGGGGAAGGTACTTCATCCTATCTATTATGCCAGCAAAACGTTGAATGAGGCTCAAGTGAATTATATAACTACTGAAAAAGAATTGTTGGCTGTAGTACTCCCTGTTGAAAAGTTCAGAGCTATTTATTTGGAACGAAGGTGAAAGTGCACACTGACCACGCAGCAATCAAGCACCTAATGATGAAATCGAATGCCAAGCCAAGATTAATTAGATGGATTCTACTGTTACAAGAGTTCGAGATAGAAATCGTGGACACGAAAGGAGCTAATAATCACGTAGCGGATCACTTATCTAGAATGGAGAACATAAAAGAAAAGGTCAATAGCAAAGAAATTGATGATGCATTTCCGGATGAACAGCTGCTTGGCATAAACAGCAGTAGCAGAATGACAGCAACTCCATGGTATGCAGACATAGCAAATTTTTTGGCTTGTGCCATCATACCCTAAGAGAAAAATTATCAACAAAGAGAGAGGTTTTTCCACGAATCCAAAAGTTACATTTGGGATGAACCTTTTTTTTTTAAACAATGTGGAGACGACATAATGCGAAGATGCATTCCAGACAACAAAATACCAACAATTCTTAAACAATGTCATGTATCTTCATATGGAGGTCATTTTGGAGGGCAAAGGACATCAGCCAAGGTATTTCAATTGGGTTTCTATTGGCCAACAATTTTCAAAGATGCAAAAGAATTTTGCAAGGGTTATGATCAATGTCAAAGGACGGGGGAAATATCAGTAAAAAAAATGAGCTATCCCTGAATTCAATTTTAGAAGTGGAACTTTTTGATGTATGGGGCATTTACTTTATGTGACCATTTCTGCTATCTTATGGGAACTTATATATTTTAGTGGCTGTCGACTATGTGTCCAAGTTGGTGGAAGCAATAGCTTGTCCATCCAACGATNTTTTGGAGTCAAATAGAAAATTCGTTTTTGACAAACAATGCACGACTGCCTTCCAATNTTAATCAGCGATGAGGGAACGCACTTTGTGAACAGATTGATGATTAGTCTTTTAGAGAGATACAATGTAAAACATAGAGTGACGACACCTTATCACCCTNAGCGCTGACCACAACTCCTATAATGTCAACACCCGATTGGAATTCATCATTTGAGTTGATGTGTGATGCTAGTGGTCATGCTANGGTGGTACAACCCAATAGGAAAGATTGGTCGGTGAAACTTGATAATGCATTATNTATTATGCCAGCAAAACGTTGAATGAGGCTCAAGTGAATTATATAACTACTGAAAAAGAATTGTTGGCTGTAGTACTCCCTGTTGAAAAGTTCAGAGCTATTTATTTGGAANTATGCAACAGATGGAGACTTGAGGCGAATGCAACTAAATGAATTGGAAGAGTTCAGGCACCTAGCCTGCGAAAATGCTAAGATGTACAAAGAAAAAAAAATGTGGCATGACAACAAAATTAGGCCCAAGGAATTCTACAAAGGACAAAGAGTGTTGCTATTCAACTCAAGGCTGAAATTATTCCCTGGAAAATTAAAATCAAGATGGTCTGGTCCGTTTATAGTTGAAGAAGTCACTCCCTATGGGGCAATAACGATAAAACATGGAGACGAAAGGAGACCTTTCACAGTGAATGGACAGAGACTGAAGTCATAATTGGGTGGAGAAGTAAAAAGAGGCATTGCCTCTTTAAGCTTGAAAAGCTGAAAAATAAAACACTTTGGGGCAAAAGGGAGCTGACAAGGAATGGTAACAGGTAACAAACTTCGAGAAGCCAAGTTAGTTTTTCTTCTCCTTTTATTTATTCACTTTTAGTTGTTTTTAAATAGTTATCTTCACTTATCTTAGAATGGTAGCTTCTTTTTAGATATTATTTTACATTTTTATCATGAATGACTCGCATGCCCCAAGGAAGTAGCCAATTTTTGATAGATGAATTAGGAGGATTCTGATGTGGTTAAAAAGGCTTATTTCAAAGTAGTAAGGAGGTTAATTACATTTGGAACATACTAAGTTGTGATTAGTGACAAAGTTATTCTCTTTAGGTGTATGCTGCTATGAAGTACCGTGTTCTTCCTCATTTACATGAATTTGATCTAATTGTTGTGCACTTTCTCACGAAACTTCAAGTTAAAGTACCAACCCAAAAAGATGACACTAATTTGTTGTCAAATAAGAAAAAGAAAAACTTTGAAAAAAAGAAAAAAAAAATTGCTATATTAAAAAAATAATAATAATAATAATTACAGCAGCCTACCGTCAATCTTGACAGCAAACTACTGTTATATATAATATCTAAAAAGCATACATTCCAATACTCATACAACAAGCCATAATCGTTCAAGGACCACACATCGTTACATGCATTACACATCACATCAGACTAAAAGCATACATTCACGTTCACATAACTACGTACTTAAGCACAATAATCTAGCATACAATGTATCATATCATAAACAAGTCATAACGTATACACTTCATAGTCATATCGTTCTCTAACTTACCATAGCCTTAACGTTCTTATACCTATCACAGACATATCATTACGTGACGTACCTTAGTCATATCGTCACAAGAATGTACCCTAATGCTATCGTTCTATCAATCTATCACAAACCTATCCCTTTCTACCCATAACCTAACCGTATTCTTTCATCAATCTCTCCTATCCATAGCACTCCGGTATGTAACCTAACTCTAACGTTTCATGAACGTATCTTACTCCTATCGTTACATTTCGTTTTGTGCATCCTTCTCGTACCCTATCTCAAACATATCCTTGAGCACATCGTACCATAATTATTATCATACAAACCACATATTATAACATAACATAACATATAGGAAGCATATCGATCCACAGACAATTCACACATATCAATATATATGACACGTGCAGAACCACAGGGCACGTGTCAACATCAAATATAACCATGCCGATAGTAAGGTCACTTACCTGGCCAGCTTAAGTCGTTGTCATGAATATATCTTTTATTAAAGTTCGATTCCGTCCTTTGAAATCCGAGTCAACCTATATGAGCCCATGACATTAGTTTCAGGTTTGAACTCTACAACATTATTTCTCTAATTTACATTGGTCCATTGTTAAAAGTCTGAAATGTTATATATCTATAATTATATTTTTATTAAAAATCTTATTTTTCATCCGTTGTATAAGAAAGTAAATACAGTTTTTTCAAGTTATTCTGGGCTTTACTACTCTCGGTAAACTCTCTGTATTTACCCTCGATGTTTACCTTTTTCCCTCTATATTTAAATTGTGGATTTAATTCCCTAATTTTTTTTTTTTTTATCTGTTAACCTTTTAATTCTGTTGTCATGCCTTCTAAATTTCCAGTGATCTCTGTTTCCAAATCTTTTCTTATCTTAGTGTTTCCTATTCAAAAGTTTTCTTGGCCATTCTATCTTTAATCTATGTGTTTCCTATTCAAAAGTTTTCTTGGCCATTCTATCTTTAATCTATTCATTTGGCTACTGATAAAAATTTAATCTAATATTACTCATCTGACGTGATTGACTAGAATCTTATAAATGATTGATATTTAGTTTCTAACTCAAACCTAGATCATTGTAATAATTCAATGAAGATGTAGTTGTGATTTCTAAAAAAAATAGGATAAAAGAAAATAAAGATTTAATATATCAGATCTATCTTCATGTAAATCTCCGGTGAATCTCAACTGGGTAAAGGTCATTCTCATTCTTTTCTCAAGTAAATCTTATAATTATTGATTTTCTGTTTCTTTTTTGCAGTAACAGTTACAGCATGGCATAAGGATGGGTTGAGGAGAGATAATTGTGGGAAGGGATGAGAGTTTAGTGGAGAGAAGTGGGGAATGATTTTTTTTTTAAAAAAAACTTAATTAATTAATTTATTATTATTATTATTATTATTATTATTATTATTATTATTATTATTATTATTATTATTATTTAGTGGAGAGAAGTGGGGAATGATTTTTTTTTTAAAAAAAACTTAATTAATTAATTAATTATTATTATTATTATTATTATTATTATTATTATTATTATTATTATTATTATTATCATTATTATCATCGAAAAAAAAAGTAGTAGAGTAATTTTTCAACATGCTTCACTTGTTCCTACAATTTTCATAAAAAACTAAATAATTTGAGATTATGAACCATCACATTCAAGAGTCTAAGAACTAAAAATTTTAAATCCATCTGGTTTATACTAACAAATATTAGTTAAAAAATATGGAAAGTTAAGCCGTTTTTATTCAATAACACTTTGACAAGAAATAGTCTTTAGGCTGAGCAAACTATTTGGGTCATTGTTGGGTCAAACTTTAAGTGAGCTTCTAGGTTTGGTTTGCAACTAATGGATTTGTTATGCAATTTGGGCCGTAACTTGACTTGCAGGTGGGTCATACTATTAGCTAGCTTCAGATCATGGGTTGAGGCCGACCCGAATATCCACGGATCTCATTTTGCTCGCCCGTTTATTCTAATTATTATACATGAAATAGTCAATTGTAGTTTAATATGAAAAGAAGAATACTAAATTGAATTATTTGGTAAAATTCTACAACATTTATGCTGTACAATGATGTTGTAGCAAATCTGGAAACAATGCTGCTTGCAAATATGAAAATAAATTGCTGACCCTAATGCTGAAGCAATTCGGAAAGCAAACTTTTCGGGATGACATGAAAATTTTAATCCACATCAGCAATTCACATGGGTCATTGACTATCAAATTAGAAACATCCTACGTGAACGATTTATCCTTACTCAACCCTAAATGAGAAGAAACAAACATTATAAAAGAAAAAGATACCTAAAAAAGGAGGAGAGCACATTTTGGGTTAGAATAGGGTAATGAGTTGACATGAGAGCTCAAAGGAAGGGAACTTTATTGAAGAACAACAACAAAGCTCGATAACTCTCTATTTCCTTACTCTCTTCTCTTTTTCTATCAATTTTATGTGATTGAGACGCGGGTTCCTCTTTTTAATTCAATTTGTATGGAGAGCTAAACTTTATAGGGGAGGCGGGAGAGTTTTATATAGTTTAAGTAAGTTGACGGTATGATTTTAGTTTATTGAAGAGTTAGTTGTTAATGATCTACATGTGTGTTTAATTAGTTACTTTGCATACATAGTTGTTCTCTTACACAGGAGAAGAGAGAGAGCAATGAAATTCTTTTTAATACTCTGGTTCCATTGCAAAGATAGTTGAAGGTAACAGGGTTAAAAATAATTCTTCTCGAAGAGCCTTGTTAATAAAAATTAGATAATCACGGGAGTAGTCACATACATAACCTTTGGGAGTGGGCTGGGAATATTAGAAGGAACTAAAATTTACCACAAAACTCAATAATTTATCTATTTAATCTCTATTAGCCAAACCTTACTCATTATAGTTGATTTTCTCCTTGTTTTTCTATTTTTGGTCCGTAGTGTCACTCTGCATTAATTTGTTAAAATCACAACCCTCATTCAATGTTACCCAAAAACTTACTTAATTTCGAGCGATAAAATTAACCAACAAGATAGATTCGATGTGGAATCGATAATTTACTTATTACTGACTACTTGTAATAATGTATACTCACTTATTCTTGTGAATTTTACATCATTTTATTATATACATCTACCAGCGATCATAAACCTTGGAAAATACTTGATGATGTAGAATATTGTTAATATTTTATCAATATGATTGATAATTATTCAATATATAAGTACATTTACCAAATGCAACCTAGTTAAACCTTCCTTATGCCGAGTTGTGAATGACTGGTGACCCTCTGTGAGGTGCTACCTCATGCATGGCTCTATGAGACTATATTGTCTCTTACCTAGGGGTGAGCTAAAATCTCCTAGATTCATAAAGTCACCCTCGTTGGGGGATGTGACCCCTCCCTTGTCTCATCTAGCTAATGAGTCGTACGACATGGGTCTCTCGTTTTCCATGCGAAAAAAAGCTAGGTTCAGTCGGGTTTTGATCAGAAACTCTCGTTCCCACACGAAGTTGTTGACACCATTCACACAACTTGCAGACTAAGGACAACTCTTAAGATAGTTCGTAAACCATGGTGGTCCGTTAGGCTCTTAGGGAATGTTCGGTTTAAATTTAGTAACAAGCTATCCCAACCATAATTTCCTAGTCTTAACATATTACAAGTTCATGAAAATCAACTAGGTGAGTACACAATATTTATCTAGAATTGTCATATATAAATTACGCAAACAGTCACACATAGTCACACATACTCATACATGCAAAACAAGAGATTTCTACCAGTATTTCTTCCTAAATTGTGTGTGATGACGGTGCCCACTCCGCGTTCGACATGCGTCCCTCTCGTGTCCAAGTCGTGTATCTCCTCTTCCCCTAGCAGATGAAACTCAAAATTTTCTGATTAGTTTTCTTGAACTTTACATTTTTGTATCTTTTGATTTTGAACTCAAATAATGTAGACCCTCATCCCAAATATTTTATGATATTTTTTCTTGATTTTTTACACTGACATAGACCGACTTATGGACGTTGTACATAGGTACATTATCCTTTCTTACCATTCGTGGAAAAGCTCTCACAACAACAGTTTTCAGTCAAGATTACCACAAAATTTCTACACAAAATTTATGAAGAACTCTTCCTAGAAGAACATATCAAACTCTTGGGTCTTAATTCGTACGAAACGACTCGGATTTGAGAAAAAACCGTTTATGGTTACTCAAGAACTTATCTCGCTGAACTTCCCAATTTATTTACAGAAAATTAAACTCCGATCACTCAAATCCTCTTCTCCTGTAACATTCAAAGTGAAGGTAAATTGCCATTCATGTAAGACCCAAAGGATCCAAGGAGAAGAATTAAGGAAAAGCAAGGACAAGAGTCTTAAGCAAGTCATTACTATATCCTAACAAGTAATTTTAAGGAGTTAAGGCATTTGGAGATAGGTTGGAAAAGAAAAAAGTAAGCATAAGGGACAAAAAAGGTAGTTTATCCAATTTGTAAGGAACTTTCTAGATTTTTAATTCATTATCTAGAAGTAGGGGTGTACATGAAAACCTGAGATCCCAACCCAAACCATAAGGGTTGGGTTGGATTCGAGTTCCAAAAGAAATTAATTGGGTCAATCCAACCCAACCCGAAAACATAAAAAAATAGCCCAATGACCCCAACCAAACAATTGAACGGGCCGAAGCCCAAAATCGAAGTCGACGTCATATTAATCTGTCGCTGTGTCCTGCGACGTCCGCCGTATTATCTCTCTCTGACAGAGTCTGGTGTCCGCCGTTTGACTGTGAGTCCGAGACTTATTCTCTCGAACTCAGCTTCTCTAACTTTTTACTCTTAGTCTCTCTCTCTCTCACAGTTTTCACTTTCACGGTCTCTCTTAGTCTCTTAAGTCTCTCACATTCTCATAGTCCTACTCTCTCCGTCTCTCACTCTTAGACTTTGACTCTCCTCTCCGCGACGCCTTGAAGCTGTGGTCTCAACTCTTCTCTCCATCTCTTAGTCTTGATCTCGATCTCTCCTCGTCTTCGACACTTGAAAGTCGGTCTCTCCTTCTCATCTCTCGATTTCTCAGATTCAACTTGAGCGAGTAAGTGAAATGGTAAGCATTTATTTTTGTGAATTTGTGCTTTAATAAAATTGTTGTGGCTACATATCTGCACTCCATTACTTCCGGCTAGGTGGCATCTTTTTTTAGACAGAGGGTTGGTTAGGTGGCATCTTTTGTTGGTTAATGGTTATGTGGCATTTGTGTGGACCTCCATCTCTAACCTTTATTATTTTGGCTAAATAGGTGACATTTTTAGAGGGTTGGTTATGTGGCATTGTTTTGACAGACGGTTGGTTATGTGACATGTTTTTTTTTAACGAAGGGTTCTTTATAAATGTCTTACTTTTATGTTATACTAGATAATATACCAAAAGCTTCCTGTAATAGAAAAAAAAAATAATGAAATAAAAAAAAATTATAAAAAAATAGTTAAAAATAATAATAAATAAATAAATAAACAAAACAAAAAAACAACATTTCCCCACTTCTCTCCACTAACCTCTCATCCCTTCCTAGTTATCTCTCCTCAACCCATCCTTACGTCAACTGTTTAGACTTTTCCTTTGACATTTTAGCTGAGCATTCTGGGCGCAGAGATTAGTAACATGCTTCCAGCCCATATCTTCCCACCTACGACACATGAGCTTTCGAGAGCCAGCCCGGTCCGGATCTAAACAATTTTTGATGTATGTCTTCTTTCTTTTAGCTCAGCGGGATCCAGAGAAAGACAGACCTACCTACCAGTTCTAAGTGGCAAGATCCATGAAAGAAAATAGGCGAAAGAGAAGAACCCCTTTACACTTATCTCTCCTCAACCTAATTATAATTAGAATTATTACAAATCTTTATCTTTAGTTAGATGAGAAAAAAAAGAAAGAGAATGGCCTTTATCCAGTTGAGATTCACCCATATTTAGTGAACATAGATCTGATCAAATATATTAAATCTTCATTTTCTTTTGTAGATCTGATCAAATATATTAAATCTTCATTTTCTTTTGTCCTATTTTTTTTAGAAATCACAGCCAATTATAGTTAGAATTATTACAAATGTTTATCTTTGAGTTAGAAAGTAAATGCCAATCATTTATACGAATTCTAATAAATGATTAGTAATATTAGATTAATCAGGTCAGATTAGTAATATTAGATTAAATTTATATTAGTAGCGAATAGATTAAAAATAGAATGACCAAGAAAATTTGTGAACAGTAAAGAATAGATTTGGAAAGAGAGATACACTCTGGACATTGGGAATACATGATAACAGAATTATAAGGCAGATAAAAAAAATGAAGAATAAGGAATTAAAAACCACAAAGAAGTGCAGAGAGAGGTAAATAGAGAGCAGTAAAGCCCAGAATAACTTGAAATAATTGTATCTACTCTATTATACAACAGTAACCATGGAAAATAAGAATTTTTAATAAAAATATAATTATAGATATATAACATTTCAAGACTTTTAACAATGGACCAATGTAAATTAGAGAAATAATATTGCAGAGTTCAAATCTAAAACTGATGTCATGGGCTCATATAGGTTGACTCGGATTTCAAAGTATGGAATCGAACTTTCATTAAAGATATATTTGTGACAACTACTTAAGGTAGCCAGGTAAGTGACCTTACTATCGGTATGATTATATTTGATGTTGACACGTGCCTTGTGGTTCTGCACGTGTCATATATATTGATATGTATGAATTGTATGTGGATCGATATGTTTCTTATATGTTATGTATATGTTATAATATGTGAATTGTATGATAATAATTACGGTACGATGTGTTCAAGGATATGTTTGAGATAGGATACGAGAAGGATGCACAAAAAGAAATGTAACGATAAGAGTAAAATACGTTCATGAAACGTTAAGGTTAGGTTACATACCAGAGTGATATGGATAAGAGAGATTGATGGAAGAATACAGTTAGGTTACGGGTAGAAAGAGATAAGTTTGTGATAGATTGATAGAACGATAGCGTTAGGATTGATAGAACGATAGCGTTAGGTTACGTTTTTGTGATGATATGACTAAGGTACGTTCACGTAATGATATGTCTGTGATAGGTATAAGAACCTTAAGGCTATGATAAGTTAGAGAACGATATGACTATGAAGTGTTTACGTTATGACCTGTTTATGATATGATACATTGTGATGCAATATGTCATGGTATGATGTGTATATGATGAAATGTTACGTTATAAGCAAAGAACGTTATGTTAGGTCTCTTAAATTGTGTGTATACAACATGATATGAATGACATGAAATTATGATAAATGGCATGAAATATAACCCCATTAGAATTATGTATGACTTGAGAACTGAAGAATGAGAAACGATATGATATAAATGATGAACGATATCTAAAACGATATGAAAAATGATATGATACGTACATAATGCCAGCGGGGTTGTATTAAAGGATAATGAAAATGGTAAAGTTTTGGGACCTCATGCATTATGTGTGCTCATGCATTTGGGGGGATACCCCTATCCCATCACGAGGGTACGGATGCGTACATCCAATGGTAGGACAACGATCGTTATGCTTTGCATAGCGTTGCCGTGACGGTTACTAGTTCTAGCGGGTGTCCGGCTTAAGGAGCTCCCAGAGTATGCCCACCGGATAAGGAAAGTGGCCTAGCGGTGTGCGAACTAGCTGGTGAGCCCATACTCGCACATATGGGCTGTGTGTAGAGTATATGGTACACGTCTAAAATTACCTGTTAGGACAGCACCGTAGGGAAAACGGAATGAAAGATAGGTCCCATCATCTCATTGCATGTGATTGTTGTATTTAACCCCAATAGGGGGTCACTGACTATTTCTTTAAATACTAAAGCAATGTGCTACTACATCTTTTAGGATAAGGCAAAACATTCCTGGGCTGACGACGGCATCACAACTCGAGACCATGACACATGCATAGGGCAGTGGTATTTGTTTTCTTAGACTTAGGCTAGTCTTTTGTTGTGTCGTTTTAAAGATGTTTTCGAAACACGTAAGTCCATGGCTGTGCTTTAAGATAAAGGTTATGTTTTATGGAATTTAGATGAAGTCTTCCGCATTCAATGTTTATGGTACGTATACAGTAGCGACCTTAAATTAAGTAGAAAATTTCGGGTCGTTACACTTCCAATTCTAAAATATTTGGTGGGTTGATTGTCTAAAAAATTTTTATGTTATCTTTATTTTTTTTGGGTTGAATGTTTCAATAATATTAGTTTTATTTTACTTTTTATAGATGGGAAACAATAGTGGAGTGGATGTGAAACTCCTTATTCTGGCTCTAATAATTATAATGCATCTAAGCCACCACTTCCTGCACAATCCGTAGAAGAATTCTAGTAAATGTGTGTTATTATTTTACAAGATTAGAAAAAAATAATAAGAGGTACAAGTGCAACTATCCGGGTTTAAGGAGTATGGTTGTGATACTAATTCTCGTGGAACTAGCACCTTGTAGAAACACATAACAAATCAATGTAGAAAGTACCCATATAAAGTGGAAGACAAAGACAAACCACTCTAAGTTTTCAACATTCAATAGATGGAAAGGGGTAGTAATATTTTCACTTCATTATTTAGTCAAACAACATGTATAGCAACATGTGACAAGATGATAATTATGGACGAGTTGACGTTTAAATTCATAGAGGATGAGGGTTTCAGATTGTTTTATCGTACTCCATGTCCTAAGTTCGAACCTTTGTCAAGAGTAACACTAGAGATATATTTCAACTTTATCCGGAAGAAAAAAAGAAGTTAAAATATCTTTTAGTCAATCATTCTAAGAGGGTTTTCCTTACCATTAATACCTGAATTTTCTTGCAAAACATTAACTACATGGTAATTACTGTCCACTTTATTAATTATGAATGAAATTTGCATCAAAGAATTCTCAACTTTTGCGAAGTTGCTAACCACAAGGGAGAGACTATTGACAAGATTATTGAGAGTTGTTTATTGGAATGGGGATCAATAAGGTTTTCTCTATCACAATTGATAATGCAAAGTTCCAATGATATAGTTATTTCTTATATCAAGAGAAGACTTACGAGTTAGAATTTACTTGTGTTAGATCGAAAAATATTATATATGAGGTGTTGTGTTCACATAATTAACTTGATTGTGAATGAAGGGATTAAAGAAATGCATGACTCCATTTCTAGTTTTCGCAATGTGGTGAGGTATGATCATCCCCACGAGATTGACAAAATTTAAAGATTGTGTTGAACAAGAAAAAATCAAATGTAAAGCACTTAATTTGTTTGGATATGGCAACTCGATTGAAATTCTACTTATTTGATGCTTGATAATGCGTTGAAATTTGAAAAAGCCTTCAAAAGTATTAGAGGAGGAAGAATTAGATTTTGTCGAGTACTTCAAAGAAGGAATCATCCAAATAAGAGAATAGGGCTACCAACCATTGATGATTGGAAAAACGTTGCTACCAAGATAAGTGGTTCTTTATATGTGACTTCCAATTCTTATTTACATGAACTATGAGATATTCAATTAATTGGAGTACAAATGTGAACTCTCTTCCAAGTAATATGAGTTCAAATATGAAAATTAAGTATAACAAGTATCGAGGCTTACTTGAAAGAATTAATAAGTTGATATTCATAGCGGTGGTATTCGATCCTCGTTACAATAGGACTACATATCATTTTTATTTTCGAATATATATGATGATGACATGGTGAAAGTGATGGTAGATGGCATAAAAAATTATTTAATTCGCTTTTATAATTACTACGAGTTTTATGATAATGCTCAAGATCCTCACGAATCTGAACCAAGACTCATTTCTAATTCTATGAGTATTGACACAATTGATGAAGTGAATTTGAGTGGTTCAATATTAGTATTATCAAGATACAAACGAATAAGAGAAGAAGAAAATTCACTAAAGTTAAAGAATGACGTGGATTGATATTTATCTGATTCCACTGAAGAATTTGATGATAGTTTTAATGTTTTGACACTATGGAAAGCAGATGAGCTATTTATTGTCTATTTGTTGGAATGTACGGTATATTCTTATATCACAATTTATAATTCTCTAATTTTTATATGATTTAAGAATATAAATATTTTTCAAGGTAAGTAAAATATTGTAATAGTAGTTCTTGTCATGCATATTTCATTTAAACTATTTATTTATATTATTTTTACATAATAGACTGGTTCAAGTTTATGCTCGAATTCGTCTCTTAAACAATCTGACAAAAAGGCTACGATTAAAGTTTGTGGTATTACTGTAAAAGTTTGTAATCGGACTCTAACTAACCTTACATTTTCGCGTTTGTATTACTATAAAACTTTTCTTCTTTCTTGGATCCTAAGACTTTCTTTTTCCAAGAAAGCAGTTTTACAAGCAATGCAAGCGGTATATATATATTTTTAAGCTTGTCTTAATTTCCAAAAACAATCATGTCCGGTGTCATAGTCCTACTTGGCAATCATAATTTCCACACTAATTAATATATTTTTTTAAATCTTGTCTTAAAACTGAATAAAGAATTAGTGTGGTTTGAGCTAACATCAAGAACATAAATTATAGGTATTTTATTGAATGAACATAAATTACGAATGTAGATAATTTAATTATAGATAGTAACTTTGGAAATGATTCATTGCATATCTTTTACCTATTTATATGTGATAATATGGATGCAATAGAGGGTCGAATACTTTAAACTAAAAAGCTTATAGGTGGTAATTGTTGTAGCATTTTAGATGATACCAATTAAATTAAAAAAAAAAAAAAATTGGAATAATCTCAACCCAACCCGAAAATAGAGTGTTGGGTTGGGTTGACTTGACAATCCAACTAAACCAAACTTTTTGGTTAACAGATGAGGAAGAATTTTTAGAATACTAATGGATTTCGAGAAAAATAATATTAAAATATTCGAAAATGAAAAGTTACCAAAATACCCCTGGAAATATGAATAATTACGAAAATGTCATTCTGCTCAAAATCAGAACTTCCACAGCGACCTCCTGCACAAAATCCATCAAATCTCAAAATCTAGCCGTTGGATCTCCTCCAAAATTGGACACAATTTAAAATGTTCGTAGATCACCACATCCAACGGTAAGAATTCAAATTGGAAGTTGTTAGCTCGCTTATCGAAGAAGATATTTCTGAAGGATTATCCAAAAAATTTAATCTCCAAATTCCGACGATAGTGGAGGTTTCATTGTTGGTGTAAGCTTCCCCTATAAATTTTGAAGTTGGGACAATAGCATGGAACAAGAATCGAATGCTGCAATAAGTGTTTAAATTTTGGGTCTCCTACTCTCGAATTTCTTTCAAACTCGAGAGGAATTCTCCACCATTTCCCTTCAAACTTGCTCCAACAGATTCTAAACAAGACTACCAACAAGCTTTGGGAAGAAATCGAGTGCTGAAAGTGNCCCCCCCCCCCCCAATCCAATCTGCCTTTGAGGAGCTTCAAGGAAAACTCGAAAGTCTAATCCGAGGATACACGATAATTAGTCGAGCAAGAAAAATCTTAGTCAATTTCTGCACCTCAAAGGAATGTTTGCATACAAGACCACGAAAAGAAATAACCTCAAGAACATGTCTAATTGAAGGAAATTCGTTTCAAGTAAAAGCTGGGGGTAAGTATCAAATTCTTATATACGGTCCATTTTCCTTCAAATTAAGAGTTCCTTTAGCTTCAGTAGATCAAGTTGAGTAACTTTGATGAAGGAATCGATAGTTGAAACGTCGTAGAATGAGCTACCCAAGAGAACAAAAATCTGGTGTTTCGGGTAACTTGCAGATTGAGAACAATTTTTGGAAATTAAGGTCCCACACTCAAAGTTGTTCTTCCAAACTAATTTCTTTAGCTTGAGGAAAGAAAGAGGAAAAGGTTCCATGAATAAATCGAGCCTTGAAAACCCCTAGAATTGATTGCCCAATAAGAAATCTCATGTTTCAGCTCCAGCGATAAATCAGTTTTTGGACAAACTTTGGAGGCGAATATCTTAGGCTACAATCCACGAGAAGGTATGAAACCAATTCCTAGTTCTTCCTTGTAACTCCATCTTTAAGTTTTAGAAAGAAATCTAGCAAAGAAACACTGTAAATGGGGCTATGGAGGTTGAGTTTCAGACGGTGGTGCACGTAGAAATGCGCATCCTCTTCCTGTCCAAAGGAAGAAGACAATGACGTAGCCGGTTCAATTGAACCAGTCATGTTAACCTAAAATTCGCTCTTCCCTCGTTTTTCTCAATTTTAACCCCTACTAGATTGGTTCTCATAAAAAATTTTATGGTTCCAAAAAATAGACACAATAAAGGATTTGTGGAAGAAAATTTGAGGTAATTCGGATACTGGAAGCTCGAGAACAGAGATTCCGAACGTTGATGACGAGGTAAGTAGCCACCTTGGACTTTTCTTCAGAAATACTTGTAGGAATTGCTTCGATTTCTGTATGAACCTTAAAAAAATTATGAGTTAAGGATATATGAAATAAAAACACAAAGAATCGAGGGTTAAGGCCCTGAACCGATCAAATTGCTTGATATTTAAGTAACATTAAAATAACCCACTAAATAAACTCTGCTGCCAACGAAATTATAATGCTGAATATATTTTAGCATTTTGAGCTTATACATTAACTTTTTTATTCATTGGATAAGGTTAAGTAGGTAAACTAAGAAATGGTGTAAAAAGACCATAATGCCCCCAAGGTAATTTACCTTTGATTCATGACCTAGATGACATCTAAATGCTATGAAACTTGGTAGTAGATCTTATTTTATGATGTTTATTGATATTATGAAGTTTGAAAGCCATTGGAATACGTTAAGTAGAAAAACCAAGAATTGGGGATAGAATGACAAAAATGCCCCTATGACTACTTATGATATTTCAAGTTCTATATGTGGTCCAAATGACATAATACTTTCTATAAGTCTTATTCTTAAGGGTATAAAGATATGTATGAGATTTCAAGTTGATTAGAGCAAGTTTGGAACCTAAATCAAGTTTGGACCCAAGAAATACCTAAAGGAAACACCTCAAGATTCGACTCTTCTAGAACTCTCAAAAGAATCTATTATGACTCTATGGCTTTCTAGAATAACTCATGCTTGTTATTATGCTGAGTTCATATGTCTATGGTTGCATGTTAAATCTTATGCCTCAAGGAATCATGAACCTTAGAAACATACAAGATTGAGAATCAAGAACAATACCACACAAGCGCTACGATTACCAAGGTAAGAAGAATGCTAGGTACCACTCAAGGATAAAGACCCAACATCCTCCGACACAGATACTTAAGAATACTAGGTAATACTCTAATCACGTCTAATGTGACCCATAACCTCCCACCACGCAGTGCTTTTAGAGGACCATGTTTTCCTCTTCTAGGTGGGATGCCCTGTGTCACAATCGCGGTTTCTAGATAGCGAATTTTGCGATTGTGCGACACTCACTCTCAGCACTAAATGAGTCAAGCCAACTTCAGATTATGTTGCCTATGGTAGGGCAACGTGTATACAAACCTCGGGTCCCGATTTCAAGAGAAGATTTTAGAAAGCGGGGGAGAGAGGTTTTGGAAAAAGAGTTTTGAGAGAGAGAGAGAGAGAGAGGTGTTATATAGCATGCAAGCAATAAGGCAACAACGACTTAACAGTATATAACTTTTCCGTAGGGAGAATTTGGCAACTAGTTGCATCCCCCTATAGTACATTTTGAGGCATTTCATGTCCACCAGGCGTAGCCATGATCTTGCCGAAACGTCATACTCTTAAAGGAAACAAGAAGAAAATAATACAACATGAAAGTAGTAAAAGAAAGCAGTAAAGTGTACAAGGCAAAGGTTTCGGCTTGTCACGGGCAAGTGGCCATGGGAAACACGCCTTGGACAAGCATGACTGTGACATCCTCCCCCACTTAATTGGTTGACGTTGGCACGTTCCTAGCTGATTTCTTCTTCTCTTCAAACTCTGTTAACCGTCTCATTTCTTCAAACTCTGCAATCTGAGGTATGGTTGTCTTCAGGTCATTGGCACGTTCTCAGCTAATTTCTTCTTCTGGAAGTCCTTTCCACTTAACTAAAAGTTCCTGTAGGTTGCACTTTGGTTAGCCGATGTGAGGGGTTCGCTCGGCCAAAATCTCCTCTACTTCCTTTTTACTAGAGTCCTTCATCATAACTAGAGGTCGTGTCACTTGTTGCGTTGATAGTCGTCGTCGTCTGGATGATACAGTTTTAGGTTACTTTCATGGATGACAGGGTGAATTTTCATCCATGTAGGTAGCTGGAGAGATATGACTTCAATTGGTCCCTCATCGCACTAGTCGCTTGTCCCTATTCCCATGGAATCTAAATTTTTCTGATCCCAGCTTGATCATAACTTGGTCACCGGCCTAGAACTCTAATGATCTTTGTTTTTTATCTAGCCACTTCTTCTTTCTTCGTGAGGCTTCCTCTAAGTACGCTCGTGCTATTTCAGAGGCTTGCTTCCACTCTTTGGTGAAGTTGTACGCTTGAGGGCTCCTACCTTGGGGTATGAGTGGTTGTCTACCACATACTATTTCAAAAGGAGTTTTTCTTGTTGCTCGTCGATGAAATGACGTAAGAATTCCTCAAGCATATTGTTGAACCTTTCAGTTTGTCCATCTGTTTGGGGGTGATAACTCAAAGAGACGTTTAGGCTCGACCCCAATAACTTAAACAACTCAGTCCAAAAGGTTCCTATGAATCTGGGAATGCCCCACAACTTAACTATGTGTCGAAATAATAGTTGTGTGGTTGCTTTAGCAAAGCATGACTTGGGAGTCGAGACAAATGTTGCATATTTGGAGAACCTATCAACGATGACTAGAATGGACTCCATTTCTCCTACCTTGGGGTGGTGTGTGATAAAGTCTAGAGAATGGACTCCATTTCTCCTACCTTGGGGTGGTGTGTGATAAAGTCTATAGAATGGACTCCATTTCTCCTACCTTGGGGTGGTGTGTGATAAAGTCTAGAGAATGGACTCCATTTCTCCTACCTTGGGGTGGTGTGTGATAAAGTCTAGAGAATGGTGGTGTGTGATAAAGTCTAGAGAATGGACTGGACTCCATTTCTCCTACCTTGGGGTGGTGTGTGATAAAGTCTAGAGAATGGACTGGACTCCATTTCTCCTACCTTGGGGTGGTGTGTGATAAAGTCTAGAGAATGGACTCCATTTCTCCTACCTTGGGGTGGTGTGTGATAAAGTCTAGAGAATGGACGCCGCAATTCTGGCTCCTTCTTTTGATCCGCCGAATGCCCGCAGATCCTCCCCCGACACTCAATCGTTTCTACTTACTCTGGCTCGACAGTGTGCAATAACCCTTGCGCCTATAGGTTGACGCGCATCAAACAAGGGCCACTCATTGTAGTTGGACCTTGTCAACATTGGGTAACTAAACGATGGCGATCGTTGTCCCACTGATCATGATTGTGTGTTTTCACGCTTTCCATTTTCTTCTACTCGAACTTGAGACCTATATGTTGTTAGGACGACGCTCTAACCACTTGAGCTATTCAACTTGACTGTTGATAAGGTTGGCTCCTCCGCAATGATATACCACCGATGGCTTCAACTAGGCTCTGATACCACTTGTTGTTTTTTGACAATCGGCAAGTGAAATCCTTTTCGGTGAGAGGAAATCGTTTGACGGGAAGTTGTTGGAAGAAAAATAAAAATGTGAAAAATAACAGAGAGAGAATTGATTAAGACTTTTGCTTAAAATGAGGTGATGATCTATTTCTGAACAGATTCATCCGTTTAAATATTTAACTTATTCTCAAAGAGGCATGAGAGTGGCCAACTAAATCTGTGCTACTTCCTACAAAATCGCCATCTAAAAAGTTGGTAATCCATTCGACATGTTTGTCAAATGGTCAAACAAAGATATTCAATTAACTAATAGAAACGTGTAAAGCTAAATAAGGAAACCTCAAGTTTTATCTAACAATGTAGTAGGACGCCCCCTAGGGTGAAATCTGACACATCTGTGTTAGTGAAAGAGTGAGTTATTGAATGATTGATGAGAATATTGAATTTTGGAGAGCAAGAATGCTCCATATTTATACAGAGAATACAAAAGATATTCAGGAAATCTACCTAAAATATCGGGAGAAAATCTGGTAACAAACCAGTAAACAAATCAAATCAAATCAAAACTAAATCAAATCAAAAACTAAATCTAACTCCTAACGAGATTTAATTAGATACTAACTGACATCAATCTAAACAAATACATGATCTTTAACACTCCTCCTTGTTTAGATGCTGTGAACTCCAAGCTTTTTTTTGAACACCCATCTTACTCTAATTATCTTTCTGTTTAGAGGTCGATCAACCAACTCCCAAATTTTATTTTCTTGATCACTGAAAGCTCCTCCTCTGACAGGTGCATCATCAACCGAAGCATCTTGTCGTTCATCTTTAAACTCTTCTAGTCGTTTATCTTCAGACTCTTCTAGTCGTTTATCTTCAGACTCTTCTAACATGCTACCAAAGAAATTGTTTGGTGCATTAGAAATCTGATTCACCTTCGTGAGTTCTTCCCAATTCCATTGCTCATTTCCAGCAAAATGAACATCTCGGCTCACAATAACATGACTAGTGTGTGGTTGAAAAACTTTATAAGCTTTGGATATAGTGCTATACCCAACAAAGATGCCAACTTCTGACTTTTTGTCAAGCTTACCACGCTTGA
>NC_036644.1:4701157-4766157 GCF_002806865.2 Cucurbita pepo subsp. pepo
GACTCCTTCATCTTCTGCAACTCGAAATCCCTAATCAAATTTAGGGCTTTCATTCCACGAATCCTCTCATCTCCTTCATATTCGGCCTTGAGATAATCCCAGATTTCCTTTGCTGTTTTGAGGGACATTATTCGCATGAAGATCATTTGAGATACAGCGGCAAATAGGCAAGCTCTTGCTTTTGATTTCCTTGTCTTCTTTTCCTTCTGTACTTTGATTTGTGCTACAGTAGGATTTGCTGGAAGCGGAGGGACCTCGTAATCCTCTTCTATTGCTTTCCAAAGATCCAAGGCCTCCAAATAAGTCTCCATATGAACTGCCCACATTTGATAATTGTCTCCATAAAAAACTGGTGGTGCAACAGCGGAAAAACTGGATTCTCCTCCCATATTGATCTCACAGATCCCTTAAGAAGATAGCTCTGATACCAATTGTTAGTGAAAGAGTGAGTTATTGAATGATTGATGAGAAGATTGAATTTTGGAGAGCAAGAATGCTCCATATTTATACAGAGAATACAAAAGATATTCAGGAAATCTACCTAAAATATCGGGAGAAAATCTGGTAACAAACCAGTAAACAAATCAAATCAAATCAAATCAAAACTAAATCAAATAAAAAACTAAATCTAACTCCTAACGAGATTTAATTAGATACTAACTGACATCAATCTAAACAAATACATGATCTTTAACAATCTGCTTAACTTCAAAGGGCTTTGTCACGTCGACAATCCCCAAAACTGGTCCTTCCATCATGACATTCTTTAAGTTGTTGAAGGCTTCTTGACAACGTGGAGTCCAACTCCACTTGTTTCCCTTCCTTCGACAAACCGCCGATAATAGTTTGCTAACCCAAGGAAGGAGCGTACTTCTGTCACTGAAGAGGGGTCTTCCAATCCTTGATGGCTTTTACTTTCTTCTCTTCCATACCTACCCTGCTTCTATTACATGTCCAAGAAAGTTTTTGTTGTTGCGCGGACGCACATTTTTCCCTCTTCACATATAATTGGTGTTCTCTTAGCTTTTCAAAAACTAACCGGAGGTGGTGTTGATGCTCTTCCATGGTGGAGCTGTAAACCACTATGTCATCCAAGTAGACTATAACAAATTTATCGAGGTACTCGTGGAAAACTTGGTTCATTAATGTGTAGAATGTGGCAGGGCATTAGTCAGACCAAAAGGCATGACTAGGAATTCAAAGGCCCCATATCTAGTGACGCAAGTGGTTTTGGGTTCATCTCCCTTGACAATCCGAACTTGAGAGTATCCCGACCTTGAGTCGAGTTTTAAGTACTTCTCACCATGTAGTCGATCGAACAAGTTTGTAATGATGGGCAGAGGGAACTTAATTCTTACAGTGATCTTGTTTAGGGCGCGGTAATCTATGCATAGGCGAAGATTCCTATCCTTCTTTTGAAATAACACCGGGCTCCATAGGGGGCTTTCGCAGGAATGATAAACCTAGCGATAAGTAGTTCATCCAATTGCTTTCATAGCACCGCTAACTCAAGGGGAGCTATTTTGTAGGCATTCTTTGCTGGGGGTTTCAACCCAGGCATCAGTCTGACCTCGTGGTCTATGCCCCGACGAGGTGGTAAGGTCTTTGGTAGACTCTCTGGCATTACTTCCCGGTACTCCTCTAGTACGCGTTGTATTTCTACGGGAAAAAATTCAGTTGTTCCTTCAGTTTCAACCACAAGTATGACCATGAACGTTGGTTCGTTAAGCCCAAGACCTCGCTTAAACTGGAGCACCAAAATCATCTTGATTTCGTCAGGCAGTTTGATGCTTGTTAGGACAATAGGAGGGGTTCATCCTGTTATGACTAGGCATTTAGCCTAAGGCATGAGGATCATTTTATGTTCCAATAGGAATTCCATCCCGAGTACCACATCAAAGTTGTCCATTTTGACAATCACAAAATCCACTAGACTACTCCATGTTCCTAACTTGAGGGTAGTCTTTCTCGCTATACCAAGGATTAGCAAGGCCACAGAGTTGACGACCTTCATCCTCCCTGAGTCTTGATGCCATTTGATGTTCAACCGATTCGCTTCACTCTCGGTCATGAAATTATGGATGGCCCCTGAATCAACCACCGTACTCTTGACCAATTTGTGATTCACCCATGCTTCCACGTACATGAGACATTTTTCAATCGGCTCTCTATGCTCTCCAATCTTCTTTTGAAGTGCAAATAGGAACTTTTGTTGTTTTGACTGAGCAATTTAATGAGGAAATTGTGGGAGGAAAACAGTTGATCGTTGAAAGAAAAAAAATAGGAGGAAAAACACGAGAGAGAGAGACGTATTTCAGATTCTGCTGAATACCGGATGATTTGCTTCTCATTCATTTGACATATTTAAATAACAAATATAACCTAAAAATGGAAAGAAGTGGCGACTCAATTAAAACCTTTCCACTTGACGTGGATATTCCACTCACTCTAATTCTGTGGCTTTAACAAGAAAATAGGGATCACTTTCACTAAAAAGTAGGGATTTATCTAACCATCTCCTCCTAAAGCCCTATCGTATATCTACCTTATTGTTTGAACTCTGATCTTTGAGCGAAGTTCTTCAAATTTCACCCGCGCCAGAGATTTGGTGAAGATGTCTCCAAGCTGTTCCTCTATTTGGATGAAATCAATCTTGATGAGCCCTCGATCTGCACACTCCCGAATGTAGTGGAATTTGATTTTTATGTGCTTGCTCCGATCATGCAAAACTGGATTTTTTATCAGGGAGATTGCAGCTTTGTTGTCCACGTAAAGCATTGGTGGATCGCATTATCTTTCGAAGCGGCGATGTATTTTTATTCGCAAGAAGACAAAGCAACTACCTTTTGTTTAGTTGACTGCCAGCAAATCGTGCCGCCTGAGAGGAAGTAAATCATCCCGCTGGTGCTCTTACGATCATCAACGTCACGACCATGTCACTATCATTGTAGCCGACCAGCTCAAGCTTCTCCTTTCCTCTCCCTGCACAGTATCTCACACCCCAGCCTCTAGTTCCAACTACATAAAGCAGGATGTGCTTGACAGCTACTAGATGCTCCTCCCTAGGTGCTTCCATAAACCTACTCACGTATCCAATGGAATAAGCAAAGTCAGGGCGTGTGTTTACCAGATAGCACAGGCTCCCGACAATGCTGTGGTAATTGGTGGAGTCGATTGCCATCGTAGTGTCGGCCTTCCTTAGCTGGAGTCGGGTCTCCATTGGCGTCCTTGTAGGGTTACTATCTGCTAACCCAGTTGTGTACAACAGCTTTTTTATATACGCACCTTGACAGATGTTGATGTCGTACTCTATTGCACTTTGATGCCGAGATAGTAGCTGAGCACGCCAAGATTGCTCACCTTGAAGTTCTTTGACATCTTCCTCTTAAATCTCCCAAGAACTTCCATGTCGTCTCCAGTGATTATGAGGTCGTTGACGTACACTCCTACGATCAGCCGCTACTTGTCGTGGCTGTGCGTGTACATACCATGCTCAGAGGCACAACACTTGAACTTCAGCGAAAGAAGGGTACTGTCGAGCGATTGTTAGAAGAATTTGATTAGTTCAAAATAGTTAGAGTATTTTTAGGTATTTAGTTTAAACATTTTCCAAATTTGTTTACAAGGTTTTCCAAGATTTGTGGTTAGTTTCTATTTATGGTTATTTGTAAAGTTATAAAAGTTAAGTTCAGTGTTCAATAATATCATCACTTCAAATTTCAACTGTTTATTTTGTTTCTAGCTTAGTTATGTCAAAACCTGACAATTGGTATTAGAGCCGTAATTTTTTAGTGATCAAATAGAGAGAGTATGAGTGAAGACAAAACTTTAGTGAAGATCCCTCACTTCGATGGTCGCTATTATCATTGGAGTGAGCTGATGGAAAATTTGATCAGAGCAAAGGGTCTATGGAGTGTGGTGGAGATTGGTTTCTTAGAACCAGAGGAAGAAACAATGCTTATTGAGGCACAAAAGGGTCACCTTGATGATGCTAGACTCAAAGATTACCAAGTAAAGCATTACCTCTTCCAGGCAATTGATCGTATTGTCTTTGAATATATCTTGGATCGTCGCACAACCAAGATTGTTTGGGACTCAATGAAGCGAAAATTTGGTGGAAACCAAAAAGTGAAGAAATCTCTTCTTAATGCATTAAGGAGAGAATTTGAGGTTCTAGAGATGAAGAATGATGAAAGTATCACAGCNTTGTAAAGTTATAAAAGTTAAGTTCAGTGTTCAATAATATCATCACTTCAAATTTCAACTGTTTATTTTGTTTCTAGCTTAGTTATGTCAAAACCTGACAATTGGTATTAGAGCCGTAATTTTTTAGTGATCAAATAGAGAGAGTATGAGTGAAGACAAAACTTTAGTGAAGATCCCTCACTTCGATGGTCGCTATTATCATTGGAGTGAGCTGATGGAAAATTTGATCAGAGCAAAGGGTCTATGGAGTGTGGTGGAGATTGGTTTCTTAGAACCAGAGGAAGAAACAATGCTTATTGAGGCACAAAAGGGTCACCTTGATGATGCTAGACTCAAAGATTACCAAGTAAAGCATTACCTCTTCCAGGCAATTGATCGTATTGTCTTTGAATATATCTTGGATCGTCGCACAACCAAGATTGTTTGGGACTCAATGAAGCGAAAATTTGGTGGAAACCAAAAAGTGAAGAAATCTCTTCTTAATGCATTAAGGAGAGAATTTGAGGTTCTAGAGATGAAGAATGATGAAAGTATCACAGCTTATTTTGCAAGAGTGATGATAATCTCCAACAAGATGAGAAACAATGAAGAAGATATGCCAGACAAGATAATTGTAGAAAAAATTATGCGTACCTTGTCTGAAAAATTTACTTATGTTATAGTATCCATTGATGAATTCAAAGATACTGATAACATGTCCATTGATGAATTACAAAGTTTATTAGTGGTGCATGAACAAAGATTTCAAAGATCTGGCATTAATGGAGAGGAGCAAGTTCTAAAAGTCGAAGGACGAACGAAAATAAGTAATAGAGGAAGAGGAACTTACAGGGGCAGAGGATGCGGAAGAAGAAGATCAACTTTCAACAAAGCAACTGTTGAATGTTATAGGTGTCATGACTTAGGTCATTTTCAATATGAATGTCCAAAGATGAATAAAGAATTGAATTATGCAGAGCTGGAAGAAGAGGATGAAATGCTGTTAATGGCTCATATGGAAAGACATGAAGCAGAAAGAAGTGATGCTTGGTTCTTAGATTCTAGTTGCTCAAACCATATGTGTGCAAGTGAAGGTATGTTTTCAAGCTTAGACAAGACATTTTTCCACATTGCCAAACTTGGAAATAATACAAGTATGAAAGTTATGGTCATCTCGGCTACAAAGGCTTGTGCACCTTGAAACACAAAAACACGGTGAAAGGCAAGCAACATCGGACTCTATTTCCAAAATATTAAAATTGGACTGGGGAAAAATATTGAAATTGATAAGAAATGTGTATATTTTCGCGCTTTACATGTTTTTCTACTTGAACTTGAGACCTATGCGTTGTTAAGTCAACATTCTAACCAATTGAGCTAACCAACTTGACTTTTAATAAACTTGGCTTCTCCACAATGATATATCACTGATCGTTGAAAGAAAAAAAGATAGGAGGAAAAACACAAGAGAAGGACATATGTATTTCAGATTCTACTGAATTCCGAATGATTTGTTTCTCATTCATTTGACATATTTAAATAACAAATATAACCTAAAAATGAAAAGAAGTGGCGACTCAATTAAAGTCCTTCCACTCGAGGTTGATATTTCACTCACTCTAATTTTGTGACTTTAACGAGAAAATAGGGATCAATCACTTTCACTAAAATGGGAATTTATCTAACTTTAGGGCTCCCATACGAGAAGTTTCTATGTTGAGCACATTTTCAGCTTCCTCACCCTCTGATTTTGCGTCAGTCTTCGTCTAATGCAGCTTGGAATGCCTGTAGTGACGCCCTCTTTGGGCACTCGTATACCCTGTGGTTCCCTCTACATAGGAAACAGGAGGAAGGTGGCCGATTGACATTGTTCTGATTGTGAGGCCCCTTGCCTAAGACGTCAGTCCCTTGTTAGGGTTGTCTTGTCTCGCCTCCTTTGGTCCTTGATTTGTCCCCTCCTCCCATTCTAGGAGGGTTAGATGTATGGTTGCGATTACCTCCACTCAAGGAGGCTTGGTTTCGCCTTGTGTCATGGGATTGTTCGTTGTTCAGATCGAACAGTCGTTCAGCCATAACATAGGTCATGGAGAGGTCTTCTATTTCGTGTTCATATAGTTTGGATTTTGCTCATGGCTTCAGTCCTTCTGTGAATTGGAAGATCTTATCTAGCTTGGACATCTGTCGGATATCCAACATGAGTAGCGAGAACTGTTTGACATACTCTCGAATACTACTCGTGTGTTTAAGATCTCACAATTTTCTTCTGGTCATGATTTCAATGTTCCTTGGGAAGAATTGGGACCGAAGCTCTTGCTTTAGTTTCTCTTAAGTGTCCATTATACATCGGGCCTCTTGAATGTCCACATACTTCGAACGCCACCAGAATTTCACATCTTCAGCTAGATGCATGGTGGCCACAGTGATCTTTTCTTTTTCTGTCTCAATGTCAGTCGCCTTAAAGTACTACTCAAGGTCAAAGATGTAGTTCTCCAAGGTCTTGGCATCTCGAGCCCCAGAGAAGGGCTTGGGCTCAAAAAGTTTGACCTTGTTGGGTTGTGTTGTCTTCTAGGTCGGGGCTAGATTCTCCACCGCCTTTATAGCAATATTTACTCTAGCGCTTACGTCCGCCATTTCTACCCTGACTACGTCGAGGGCAGCCTTCACATCTTCAGATAGTTCAGTGACCATCTAAAACATCACTTTTTGGGAGTTGTCTAAGTCATCGACTCGCTCCTCAATGAAGCAAGCAAAGCCTATCGAGTTGTCTCCTCGCTCGAAACCACCATTCTTTGTGGTTTTTGTTTCTAAGTTTTCCATTCGATACATTATTTCCTGAATGGGCAACCCATCTAACCAACCCTTTATTGTGTCAATGGTAAGGGACTTGTCAGCAAGTTCCTTTGCTCGCTCATCTAGAAATCGAATACTGTCAGGGACTTCCCACAAGTATCGTATCTGTTCTTCTATTTCAACTAATCTATCGATGTGGGACTTGTTCAATTGTTTGGTCGAAGACATATCTATCGGTCACTTTGTTGCCAACTTGGCTCTGATACCAATTGTCACAATCGCAATTTCTAGGCAGAGGATTTGGAGATTGTGCGGCACTCACTCACAGCATTGAGTGAGTTAAGCCAACTTCGAATCACGTTGCCTACGGTCGGGCAACGTGTATACAAACCTCGGGTCTCGATTTCAAGAGAAGATTTTAGAAAGCAGGGGATAGAGGTTCTGGAAAAAGAGTTTTGAGAGAGAGAGAGAGAGAGAGAGAGAGAGAGAGAGAGAGAGAGAGGGGTTATATAGTATGCAATCAAAAAGGTAACAACAACGCCTTAACAATGTATAACTTTTTGGGTAGGGAGAATTTGACAACTAGTCACACCCCCTATAGTACATTTTGAGGCATTTTATGTCTACCAAGTGTAGCCATGATCTTACCGAACCGTCATACTCTTAAAGAAAACAAGAAAATAATAATACAACATGAAAGCAGTAAAAGAATATGGTAAAGTAGTACAAGGCAAGGGCTTCGACTTCTCATGGGCAAGCGGCCATGGACAACACACCTTGGACAAGCATGACCGTGACTCCCTGCACCATGTTTTCTTAGCAGGATGTCATGTTTGGCCTCATTTCCTCACCTAGATGAGATGCCCTGCACCATGTTATGAGCACCCTAAGATTTGTAGGATGTTATGGTCATATTTTGCACCAATCACGTGACCTTTTTGGTCTTTCATGTGGAGCAATCTAAGGCCATGATGGAACAAGAATAGAGTAAACTACCTTAACCAAGAATCAAGAACCTCCTAAGACCTCTCATGGTACAGAACGTAATAAGTCATGGGCATAGGTATTCAAGTTGTATCACAGGGTAAGCTCTAGGTGCAGGGTTAGACTACATCACTTGGAACGTAAGAAGCCTTGGATGTAGGTTTTTAGACTATGCCACTTTAAACGCATGAAACGTTGGGCATAGGTTTTTAGATCGTATCACAGGGCAAGCCCTAGATGTGGGTTCAGACTACGTCATTTGAAACACATGAAACCTGGGACATAAGTTAAGACTATGATGCTTGGAACGCATAAAGTCTTGGACATAAGTTGTCAGATTCATAACTAGTACCATAAATCCTAGGGGGAGTATCTTAGAGAACGAACCAAGAACATAACAAAACAAGAACCTAAAAAGTACCAAGAACAAGACAAAGATTAAGGACTAGAACATGGATCAAGATCCAAGTTCTAAGAACAAGAACTAAGAACCATAGTACTAAGGCCCTTAGATTAGAACCCAGGTTTCGGGATCCAAGGACCAAGGTCCTCAAGATAGATCATGATAAGAACCCACAAGTAAAGAACATAACTAAAGGGCCTAAGTACTTACCACAAGAACAAGAAAAAGAGAAGAAAAAGTGTTGTACCCTAGCATATCAAGGAAACGGTTAAGAGTCTATAAGTAAGCTACTTTCTGAGTCTTTATTCTCATTCCATGTTTTCCATGTTTTTTAGGTTAACAAAAAGTTGGTCGAGGTCGGGAGCGAGCCCTAAAGCAGGTGCCATAGACAAGCCTCACCGGTTGTCCTCCACCTTTTTTTTAAATAAAAATGTTTTGTGTCCATTCCTTATCTTGTGTTTTAACTACTTAGGTATGAAAACTATTTTGTTAATACTCAAATTCATTTTATATTTTATAAATTTTTATTGATATCCCTAATAAAGATTTTAAATTGTATTATGGAAACCCATTTCTCTTCGTATCATTTTTAAAAAAAAATTCAAAAGCTATTGGCATTTTAAAATCTAAAAGTTGGGTCATTAAAAATTATAATTTTAAATTAGAAATTCTAAGTAAATAAATATCCTTAGATTTTGAATTTTTTTTTTTGGTAAAGAAAAATTAAGTTCTTTCAAAATATTTATATATTTATATTTATCATTCAATCTTTTTTTAAAAAAAATTATCATTTTAACGTCTAACTTTAAAAATATTTACATTTTGAGATNAAAAAGAATCTCGAAGACATATAAAAAAAAAAAAAAAAAAAATTTGGAAGTTTCTGTAGAAGAAAAAAATTGTAAAAAAATCCATAAATTCAAAAAAAATAGTGAAAATTTGAGAAAACTCAGTTATAGTCAAGGGTAAAATGGTCATTTTGACCCTCTTAATGAAGAGTATGTTAGTGGTATAACCGAGCTTGAAGGGAGAAGAAAAATAAAAAAATGAAGGAAAAATAAGAAAGAAAAGTTAAAAGTTTGAGAGAAAAAACGAAAGAATGATGGAAAACCGCTCCAACCGAGAGATAGGTTGGAGTTTTTTCAAACTCCCTTTAGAAGAACTACTTAGAATATCGAAGATATCAAGTCTCAGTGTTCGATCTGCTCAGATCTATCCACAATTAAGGAAGAATGAAAGGTATATATTTAGGATTTTTTTTCTTTACTTGGATTTAGGATTTAAGAAAGCCAGAGTTGAATCGGATAGGAAGTTGGGCGTTCCAACATGCATCAATAGCGGTACGATTTATGGTTCTGGTTCAACTTTAACTTGATTATAAATTACCATAAAAATAATTTTGTAAGGATGGATTAAAATTCTACCACTTTTACAAGGGAACCAAATTCCCAAATTGATACCAGATAGGTAGAAAAGTTATGTAAATCATAAGAAAATAGGAAGAAGTCAAAATCGCAATTGAATCTCGGTTGGTTTTAATGCAAGGGATATGTGTCGATCAAGGAAGTATGGAGTGCGGCCAGTTGCAATGTGGATCGTGTCGTGTAATGAAAACTAAAACATTTTTGGCTGAACTCGACCTAAGCACACGTCGTTAGAGGGTAACTCGACCTGAACTGTCCATTCAAGTCATCGAACTGATTCGGACCCGTCAAACCGACCTAACCACTTCATCCAACACATGCGCACATCTTGCTGTAGTGCACCACATGTCGTTACAAGAATAATTGGAGGAATTTCATGCCCCTGAAGAATCAAATGTAGACCCTAAGAGCTAAATGTGCAAATTAGAGGTTGTCACATGTCACAACATGGAGGCGTGTATCCTTCCCTCATGCTACACGCATGGGAGGTTCTCTAGGCACGTGGATGTGTATGCGTAGTGCGTGAGTCCTTTTCGTTCTGTTTGACTTCTATTTTGCTATTTTTAGCCCTAATTTCGATACTAACCCTAATTTTGCTTGAATTAAGACCTACGAAAGAAATTTCATAAATTTTGGAGCTCCTCACACGCAGAAAAGCTAGCTCAGGGAGGCACGTGACATCCAAGTATGTAAACACACCGACTTTAAACAAGTAATACTTGTAGGGATATCTAGGACATGCTAGCATGCAAACATTCCTTATCTTAAGTTTGAACAGCACCAACATCGTCTTGTAATGAGATTCATTTCGTATGTAATTTTGGTGTTGTTCGTTGGTTTTGTTTGGATTCAAATTTTATCGGATTTTCATCTATTATTTTTATTTACTTTTGTATTTATATTTTCGATTTCCTTATGGTGCAATTTTTAAATTTTTTTTTTTTTTTTTTTTTTTGGGAATGAGATATTTCAATGTTTTATTAACAAAGAATCACGTGCGTCAAATTAATTTTGATCTACCATATTACATTACTTACTCCCTGTTTTTAAAAATGAGATGTGTTAAAAGATATTTGGCCTTAAATTATAGTTGACTGACCGTTTATTATAAACAAATATCTTGTAAGATATTTAATCTTCTATTACGGTTTACCATATATATCATATTTGACTCTTTATCATAGACAAATTTCTAGATCTTGGCTTTCCATTAGACTTATCATAGTAATCATATTTGCTCTTTTATTATAGACAAATATCTTGTATCCATTTATTACTATTTTCATATTATTGGTAACTTATTTGATTATGTAAATGATTATAAATAGAGAATTTTCACTACCATCTAGACGTGGTAACTTCAGCAAATATTCTCAAGATAGTTTCTATATACTAACACGGGTCATTCCAACATATTTTTGTCTTTAATCACATGTATCTTACGAAAAATCCTAGGATGTCACCCAACATAAAATTGTTAAAAGTAAAACATATTTGAAAATTTAAAAACAAAAAATATGTAAGTATAAAAAATCAGTATTTAAAATAAATAAATGAAAATAATAGAACATTATTTTTAAAATACACTAATCTATTTACAGAAAATAAATAGTAGTATAAAATAATTATCCTAATCCTAAAAATTTAAATAATAATAATAATAATAAAAAATGGAAGATAATGAAAGGATGTAGACGTGGCTTGTATGTACGGCGGTGACGTTGAAGCATCTTTCTGTTATTTTGAATTTTCTATTCAATAAAAAAAAATATTAAAAATAATACCTTTCTAATTCAACCCATTCAATTGTTAATAAAATATTAAGATAAAGAAGAATTTAATTATTAATTAAATTAAATTTATATACGTGGATTTGGTCAATGCGACCAATTTCAACTTTCCCTCTCTTTAATTATATTATAATTTTTTTTTAACGGAAACAAATATGAAAGCTATTTAATAATTATAATTATGTTTTTTTTTTGTTTTTTTTTTTTATTCAGTTTGGATTTGTTTAATTGATTTGAATGATAGAAAAGGTCATAAGCATTAAACCCAAATTAATTAGTCAATAATACTCATTTTTGGGTTGAAAATTGGTCTTATCAACACGTAGTTGGAGAAAAGAGTTTGGGAAGATTCAAACAAACGTTGGTCAAAAGAGGTTATCTTTGATTATCTTAAGCTTTGACCCCTTTTTGAATTAGGTCAAATTAAGATCAAATCGGGTTTAACCAGATCACATGAATTGGGGGACGTGTGCACTTAAGTCGGCAATAGCCCGTACCTCTATAATTATGTATTACTGGTTTATGATACAAGTGGCCTCTAAATGGTATGAAATTTGATAGGGAGATTGAAGATTATGCTCAGTTTTTAGGCGCTGGAATATGTTGAAGGACTTGAAACAAGATTTGGGGTAGACGAATTATCCCTATAACAATTCTAAGATGTCTTTTAAGATCCTAAAAACCTTCAAGATTAGAGGTGTATATGGTCCTCGTTGGGTTGAGGGATTTTTTTTTTACTCAACCCAAAAGTTCGGGTGGTTAGATTGATAACCAACCCAACCCGAAAATTTTCAGATTTGGTTGTCGGGTTGTTAAAAAAAATTAATTTTTTTAAAAAAAATTTTATTTATCTGCAATTTATAATTATTCGAATACAATGTTAAATAAATAGTTTTACATACCTTTGAACTTGAAATTGATGTCATGAGTTTAAATAGGTTGACTTGGATTTCAAATGACATAATTGAACAGTCATTAAGGTTAAATTAGTGACACTAGCTTAAGCTAACTAGGTAAGTGATCACTTTACTCATTGGAAAAATTGTATGATGTATGATGACGCATGTCCTTTGGCCCCTGCTCTGTGACACAATCGCACTTTCGAAGGCAGCGGACTAGCGATTGTGCGGCACTCACTTTCCAGCGACAAGTGAGTTAAGCCAATTTGTTCTTGCGTCGCCTACGGCCAAGCGACGTACGGTCGAGCCTCTAGCCTCGGTTTTAAAAGAAGGTTTTAGAAAACGAGGAGAGAGCGAGATTTTTGAAAGAGAGATTTTAGAAAGAGACGTTATATAAGCAAGCAAGAGAAAGATAACAACGGCTTAGCATATATAACCTTGGGTAGGGAGAAGTTGACGACTAGTCATATCCCCCTATAGTACATTCTGGGCCATTTTAGTTCTGGCAGGCCTAGACATGATTTTCTTGAGGTGTCATACGCTCTAGAATTACAAAGGGAAAAACACTAGAATGAAAAGACATGACAAGGGTTTGGCTTGTCATGGGCATGCGGCCATGGGCAACAGGCCCTGGACAGGCATGACCGTGACACCCTCCCCCACCTAATTGGTTGACGTCCCCGTCAACCGACTACTTTCATACCTTGCGATGTGGGTGGCGGCGGAGTTCAGATCTTCGGCGCGTTCCCAGCTTGTTTCCTCTGTAGGGAGATTCTTCCATTTGACAAGGAATTCACGAATCGTCCGTACAGGTCTTCCTATCTTCCTAACCCTGTCGGCTAGGATCTCTTCCACTTCCTTTGTTTCTTTTTGTTTCAGATCGATGCTCGGTCTTGTGGTTGTATTTCGATGGTCGTCGTCTGGATCAGGGTGATAGGGCTTCAAGTTGCTCACATGAATGACGGGGTGAATTTTCATCCATGCGGGGAGTGCAACTCGGTAGGAGGTAGCCCCAATCTTTTTAAGAACTTCAACCGGGCCTTCGTATTTACGAACTAATCTCTGGTCCTTTCGGCTACGAAATCTGATCTGTTCTGGTCTCAGCTTGATAAGGACTTGATCTCCTGCACGGAAATGAAGGGGGCGACGCTTCTTGTCCGCCCATTTCTTCATATGCTTGGAAGCCTTCTCTAAATATGCTCGGGCTATATCTGTCGTCTGCTTCCATTCTCTTGTAAAGTTGTGAGCTTGAGGGTTTTTTCCTGCATAAGGATGATCAATAATATGGGGTAAGGCCGGTTGTCGTCCACTTACAATTTCAAAGGGACTCTTCCCCGTAGACGAGCTTGTTTGACAATTGAAGCAAAATTGGGCGACATCTAACAATTGTATCCAGTTCTTTTGGCGAGCGTCGACGAAGTGACGTAAGTATTCTTCGAGCAAGCAGTTGAACCGTTCTGTCTGTCCATCGGTTTGAGGGTGATAACTCGAGGAGATGTTCAAGGTTGTTCCCAAGAAAGCGAATAACTCAGTCCAGAATGTCCCAATAAATCTGCCATCCCTGTCACTGATGATGCTCGACGGAATGCCCCATAACTTTACAACGTGTTTGAAAAACAGTTGGGCTGTGAGTTCCGCCGAACATAATTTGGGAGTGGGGATGAACGTCGCATATTTTGAGAACCGGTCCACAATAACCAAGATGGCGTCATATTCCCCGACTTTTGGGAGGTGTGTTATGAAGTCCAGAGATACACTTTCCCAGGGTCGTGTTGGCACAGGTAGAGGTTCCAAGAGTCCAGAGACTTTGGCTTTCTCGACCTTATCCTGTTGGCAGATGAGGCACGTCTTGGTGTATTGCATGATGTCGTCTCGCATGTTTGGCCAGAAGTACCCCTTCTTTATTAGGGCGTATGTTCTTTGCCATCCCGGGTGTCCGGCCCATAAGGTGTCGTGACATTCTTGAATGAGCTTCTTCCTCAGTTCTCCCGTTCTTGGGACGTACAATCTGTTTCCTTTGGTTATCAGGAGGTCCCCCTCAACCCAAAACTGCCGTGTCTTTCCAGCCTTAGCTAGTTCGACAACGGCTTTGGCCGATGGGTCTTTGTGTAAATGTTCCTTGATGATGTCGCGCATCGATCCGTCGATCTTACTTGAATGAATATGGGCTAACATGCACAGGGCCGCATGTTCGCCCTTCCGACTCAGCGCGTCGGCTGCTTGATTACTCTTTCCCGCTTTGTGTTCGAACTTGAAGTCGAATTCAGCCAACGACTCCTGCCACCGGGCTTGTTTTGCTGTTAATTTTGGTTGATCAAAGAAGTGGCAAGTGGCGCTGTTATCCGTCTTCACTACGAACTGCGATCCTAAGAGATACTGTCTCCAGACTCGAAGGCAATGGACTACAGCCAGCATTTCTTTCTCGGAGACAGTGTATCTTCGTTCGGCATCGTTGAGCTTTCGACTTTCGTAAGCGATGGGGTGGCCTTCTTGAATAAGGACCCCACCGAGAGCAAAGTCGGAAGCATCGGTTTCCACTTCAAATGGCTTTGTGACGTCAACCAACCCGAGGACAGGACCCCTCGTCATGGTTGTTTTCAGATTTTCAAAGGCCATTTGACAATCATTCGACCACGACCAAGGGTGGTCTTTCTTCAACAGCTCTGTCAATGGGGCGGCTCGTCGTGAAAACCCTTCGACGAACCGCCTATAGTAGTTGGCTAGTCCTAAGAAGGACCTCAACTCAGATACGGAAGTAGGAACCTTCCATTCTTGGATAGCTTTTATCTTGTCGCTATCCATACTGATTTGTCCACATCTGACGACATGTCCAAGGAAGTGGATGCATGTTTGTGCGAATGCACATTTCTCCTTCTTCACATACAGCTGGTTCTGCCGGAGCTTGTCAAACACTAACTTCAAGTGCACTTTGTGTTCCTCGAGGGTTGTGCTGTAAACAACAATGTCGTCGAGGTATACTATGACGAACTGATCCAGGTATTCGTAGAAAACCTGGTTCATCAACGTGCAGAACGTAGCTGGGGCGTTTGTCAAGCCAAAGGGCATTACTAGGAATTCGAAGGCCCCATATCTTGTTACGCACGTCGTCTTGGGTTCGTCCCCTTCGGCAATACGTACTTGATAATATCCCGATCGTAAGTCCAATTTCGTGAAGTACTTGGCCCCGTGAAGTTGGTCGAACAAATCAGATATTATCGGCAGAGGATATTTGTTGCGTACTGTCACCTTGTTTAAGGCTCTATAGTCTATGCACAGGCGCAACGTCCCATCCTTCTTCTTCTGGAATAGTACGGGGGCTCCATAAGGGGCCTTTGCCGGGCGAATGAATCCCGCCTTTAGCAACTCGTCCAGTTGTTTCCTCAACTCGGCTAGCTCGGGTGGAGCCATCCGGTATGCATTCTTTGCGGGCGGCTTAACCCCGGGGAGGAGTTCGATTTCGTGGTCAATGCCTCGACGAGGTGGTAGTGTTTGTGGTAGACTCTCTGGCATTATGTCGGTGTAGCTGTCTAATACATCCTTGATTTCCTCTGGGACAGTCTCTTCGGTGGTTGCCTCTTCTATCAGTGGTATGGCCATGAAGGTAGGTTCCTCTCGTGCGAGTCCCCTTTTCAGCTGTATGGCCGAGATCATCCGAAGATTACCTGGTTGCTTGATGCTTGCAGGTATTACTGTGGGGTTACGGTCGGTGATCACCAAGCATTTTGCCAATGGCATTGGGATGACTTTGTGTTCTAGGAGGAACTCCATCCCAAGTACCACATCGAAGTCGTCCATGCGAACCACGACAAGGTCTAGCTCTCCAGTCCAATCCCCTATTTTGAAGGGGACTCCTTTGGAAACTCCCACAATAGGCAAGGCCTCGGAGTTGACAGCTTTCATTTTCCCCGGGTCTTTTCCTATGGTGAGTCCCAATCTTCTGGCTTCTTGATCAGCAATGAAGTTGTGGGTTGCTCCAGAGTCTATCAGAGTGCTCTTGCTCAGTCGAGAGTTTATGGTGGCATCTACGAACATAAGCCCTTTCTCTATTATCTCCTTCGGTTCGACTTTCCGTTGGAGGGCTGACAAGAATTTGAGTGCGCCCATTCGGGGGTTGTCGTGATCTTCTTTCTTGTCTAGCAAAGTCTCGACCCTTGCCTCATTGCTCTCTTGAATGGACACTTGGAGTGCAGTGAGAGAGGCCCGATGAGGACAGTAGGATACCTTGTGGGGGCCTTTACATAGCATGCATTGCAAAGGCGTCGTCGGGTGGTTCTTTTGGTGGTAAGGCCCTCGAGATGTCCCCGCTTGATTGTTCTGAGGAGGTCTATCCGTCCATCCATTCGATCTGTTGGGGCTTCCATTTCGATGGCCTGGTGGTCGGTATGGTTTGCCCCCATTGTTTGGGGCTGGTGTCGCTCTTCTTTGGGATCCTGCTTCGTTCCCACAGTCCACGAGTCTCTCGGCGCAGGCCATTGCGGCAGCTAGGGTTTGGACCCTGTTCTCATGTATCTTTGTTTTGGCCCACGGTTGTAGACCATTTATAAAGAAGAACACCTTGTCCTTCTCTGCTGTACCCCTGATATCCAGCATCAGGGTTGAGAATTGTCTGACGTAGTCCCGTATGTTTCCAGTGTGTTTCAGGGCTACTATTTTCTCCATTGCTATGTGTCCTGCGTTTTCGGGGAGGAATTGTTCCCTCAACTCTCTCTTGAGGTCCTCCCATGAGTCAATGGTGCACAATCCATCCTCGATGTCTTGCACCTTCGTACGCCACCACAGTTTGGCGTCGTCTACGAGATACATCGCAGCTACAGTCACCTTCTTGTCGTCGGTACAAGCCGTTGTGGCTTTGAAGTACTGTTCGACGTCGAAGATGAAGTTCTCCAACTCTTTGGCGTCCCGATTCCCTTTGAAGGCTCTAGGGTCTGGGAACCTTAGTTTGTTGGATCCTGTACTAGTTTGTCCAGCCGTGACACCTTCCACGGCTTTCATGGTAACTTCAATTCGAGTGCTCATGGCGGACATCCTTTCTTGGAGGTCGTCGACTGTTGATCTGAATTCATCAGCCAATCCATTGAACAAACTCATCATTGTGTTTTGTAGTACGTCGAACTCTTCGCCACGTCCCTCTTTGTGTGCGACAGAGCTATCCGGACTATCAGACGGTTTTGGGCTGCTCGTAGGAGCAACTCTTTCTTCGAGCGAGGTCACTCGAAACAACAGTTCTGCGATTGGCAACCCGTCTAGGCGGTTGCCCATTGCGTCGACTTGGACGACTTTCTCACTCAGTTCGGTCACCCGTGTTTCCAGGAAACGGAGGGTGTCAGGGACTTCTTTGAGGAACAGCATTTCCTCCTCTATTAGCGTAAGCCGATCGGCTTGTGCTTTGGGTGTCGACTTTGTCGTCGACATGATTTCGGTCTGTATGACGTTACGGAGCTAACAAAGCTCTGATACCACTTGACACAATCGCACTTTCGAAGGCAGCGGACTAGCGATTGTGCGGCACTCACTTTCCAGCGACAAGTGAGTTAAGCCAATTTGTTCTTGCGTCGCCTACGGCCAAGCGACGTACGGTCGAGCCTCTAGCCTCGGTTTTAAAAGAAGGTTTTAGAAAACGAGGAGAGAGAGAGATTTTTGAAAGAGAGATTTTAGAAAGAGACGTTATATAAGCAAGCAAGAGAAAGATAACAACGGCTTAGCATATATAACCTTGGGTAGGGAGAAGTTGACGACTAGTCATATCCCCCTATAGTACATTCTGGGCCATTTTAGTTCTGGCAGGCCTAGACATGATTTTCTTGAGGTGTCATACGCTCAAGAATTACAAAGGGAAAAACACTAGAATGAAAAGATATGACAAGGGTTTGGCTTGTCATGGGCATGCGGCCATGGGCAACAGGCCCTGGACAGGCATGACCGTGACACTCTGCATGCGTCATAATGCTATGTTACTTCAAAGTTGGGCTAAGCAGTGCCCCTACCAAGTTGTTGATAATTAGGAACTCGTTTCTTCGAGCTTTACTCCGATCAGCTAGATAGGATGGCATGATGAGGCTACTTAAGTTACTACTGCATGTAGAAACATGTCAAGGTCGATGCTGTAAATTTGTAACAAGTCCCGAGAGCATTCTAAGGACTATATAGATAGTTAGCTCAAGATGAGTGTCCTTAGTATGTGTAGAAACAACCTCAAGTTTTTTGAACAAGATTACGTTGTCGTAAATCCGTCTGAAATGGACAAGAAACCACACTGCTAAACTTAGTAGTTGGTCAGCACATGAGGTTGCTCCCCTAGATTTAGTGTGAAATTATGTCACCGTGTTAAGGGTCAACATCATGATGTTCATATGAGACGATATCATACTGTCCAAATAGATATAACGAGGTCACACCTCAACCCACAATATTAAGTCTAAAGATTAGAAAAATTAGTTCACCCAAAAATGAGACACGTCATCTAGTAGACCCATAGGGCTAGACCTAGGTGAACAATTCCAAACCACGATTAGCTATGTGATGAGTAAGAGAAACTACTCAAAATTTCATGGCCTTTCCAGAAACTCAAATAGAGCCCAAACTTCCTAGAGCCATGAAAAAAAAACAAGTGATAACTTATTATGATTTGAATACGATGAGAACTTACAAGTAAACTGCTAACTAAATATTTTTTATACTCACTACATTCAATATTTCATTTTCAGGTGTTCACTGGTTGCTAGTCGAAGTGAGGGAGAGTTCGAGAGCTTCGTAGTCATATAGGGGATCGTCTTAGAGCATCAATTCGTCTATAAATTTTAATCTTTTGTGTGTGTAACAACCCAGGCCCACCTCTAGCCGATATTGTCCTCTTTGAGCTTTTCCTTTTGGGCTTTCCCTCAAGGCTTTAAAACGCCTCTGAAGGTTTCCACACCCTTATAAACGGTGGTTTGTTCTCCTCCACAACCAATGTAGGACACATAGTGTGTGGTTAAAAATTGTATCCCTATCTCTAGATCTTCCATGTATGTCTTAGTCATTGTTAGCCTTTTTATCCTTATCCTAAGGGTCACATGAATTTCTAACAATGTTTTTTTTACCTCCTTAAAAGACAAAAAGCTAACTTCCAAACACTGTCGGAAATATTTCTCTAATGAAATGTGTATATATATATAAAATAAAATCCAAGTAAAAATGGTCAAAATTGGGTACTCAAAATATGAGTTGGACTAAGTCAAAACAAGCTACGTTGTATTATCCACTATAAATATTTAAAAAAAAATAAAATCATCCCTTTTAATTGGTTAAATATTATTCAATTATACGTAAATAAATGTTTATTGAATTATTAAAATATTTTTTTTAAAAAAAATAAAACATTATATATTGATTTACATATAATTGGGACCCACATTAATGGCTGCGTCCTGACTTGTCAAGCCGACAAAAACAAGAATGGAACAATAATTTAGATTACCAAATTGACCTTCGCCTGTCAGAACGACTTGTCGACGACCTGTCGTACTAATACTGTTGTCGTAAACCGCATTCCAAAACAATGTGCCTCTTTCCTTTTTAGTTTTTTTTTTTCTTTACTAAATTTGTAATAAACCATTCTATTTTTAGAATTTAAATTTTAAAAATTCACTATTTATTAAAATTTTAATTAAACAATAGAAAAATATCATCAAAATTTCATCTAAATTAAAAATATATTCATTATTTTAAATAAATTATATTGCTTTTTTTTTTTTTTTATTCATTTAGGTCTTAAGAATATTAAATAATGTGAGAATATATAATATATATTTCTTTTTTCAAAGTTGAAAACTTTTTTATTTTATTATCTTAAAAAAAGAGTCTTTTTTAAATATTAACAATTGGGTTGAAACCTTCTTGTTGATTTCGTTCCAATTTTAATTTTTTAAATGATATATTAATCAATGATTAATTCATTCTAGAAAAACAAAATATAGAATTATTAATAAATTTAATTTCCATATTAATTGTTTCAATTTGCAAATATATTAATAAATTTCATACTTGTCACTATTCTATATATTATATATATATAATTTCAAAACAAAACAAAATAAAAATAAATATAAAAATGTTGTATTAAGGATATTTAATACTAAATTATAGTGACAAGTTATTTCTATTTATTACTTTATAAATAGAGAATTTTCACAGGTGGATTAAGCAAACATTCTCATGATAAAACTAATGATTTGTTTTACTGTTTGAGATTCATTTTTATTACCGTTATTGTTAATTATTCGGAAACACGTGTTACGTGACATGCCAATAATTTGCATATTTGAAATGGAATAAAAAAAATTAAAAAAAAAAAAAAAGAAAAAAACTCAAACCCACCATCATTGAACAGACTTTTCTTCTCAATACATAATTAATTATTATTTTAATATGAGACACCAAAGCCATACGTCCATTTTTGCTTTACCTAACTGTCACCTAATCCAATTAAAATTACCCATACATTAAAATAAAAATTAAATTTGAAAAATGAACGTGACCAATTCCAATATTTGAATTCAAACCCTTTTTTCTTATACTTCTATTTTTTAATATTTACTTTTCTTCCCCCTTAAAACTCTCTTTTCAATGGATAACGGTTCATTTAAGGGCCGAAGTTTTAGAGAGACTTACCTAAAAATAAAAAAAATAAAAAAGTCGGGACAGGATTATATTCCACATTCTATCTCTCTTCCTAATTTTGTCTCGCTCACATACATACATACTCTTTAAACAAAGTCGGGAACAAGATTCTATTCCTCATTCTATTTATGTTTTCAATTATGTCCCGCTCACATACATACATACTCTCTAAATAAGGTGGGGGACAAGATTATATTTCCCATTCTATCTCTCATCCCAATTTTGTCCCTTTTACATGCATACATTCATTCATACTCTCTGAACTGAGTCGGGGACAAAATTATATATTTTTTTTATCTCTGCTCCTAATTTTGTCCCCCTCATGTACATACATACTCTCTAAACAAAGTCGGAACATGATTATATTCCCCATTCCATCTTTGTTCTCAATTCTGTCCTGCTCACATACATACATACATACTCTCTAAACAAAGTCGAGAACAAGCTTATATTCCCCATTCTATCTCTGCTTCCAATTCTGTCCCACATACATACATACATATATACGTTCGTACACGCATACATACATACATACATACATACATACACACACACACACATACATACATACATACATACATACGCACAAATACATACATACATGTAAATTTTGGAGGGAGAATGAAAAATGTGTGACATCTAGTNTTTTTTTTTTTTTTTCAAATTTCTCTCTCTCTCTCTCTCTCTCTCTCCGAAGCTTCCATGGCAGCACGCCATTGTTCAATTCTTTGAAATGCTCTCATTTCTCCTTTCTATAAATACATCTCCACTTCCTGTTAATCGTCCCACTTTCACCCTCCCTTTTCTTCCTTCCCTCAACTGCAAAACACCGCCTACTCCATGAAGTTCGGCAAGGAATTCACCGCCCAAATGGTGCCCGAATGGCACGAGGCTTACATGGATTACGGTTTCCTCAAAACCCTTCTCAAAGAGATTCAACGATTCAAGCTCAGAAATGGCCCTCCTCACACCCCTCGCCCTTCCGGCTTGAAGCGCAAGCTCACTCTCTACAGAGCCTTCAGCGGCCTCACTCAATCTTACATTCATCCTTCCACTCCTTCTTCCCATTCCGATATCGAGAGCCAGGCCATTCTCGTCAACTCTGCGCACGAGAATGGCTCCCACAGTTACAAGACTACTTTCCTCATGGCCGCCGATGAAGGAGGGGAGTACGAACTCGTCTACTTCAGGAGGCTGGATGATGAGCTTAATAAAGTGAATAAGTTCTATAAATCCAAGGTGGAGGAGGTTATGAAGGAAGCGGAGATGTTGAATAAGCAGATGGATGCTCTGATTGCCTTCAGAGTTAAGGTTGAGAATCCTCAGGGTTTGGTTTTCGATATGTCTGAGAAGACTGTGGAGATCACTCGTCTTGCTTCCGGGATTGCGGCTTCTTCCGCTGCTTTATCCGCTTCCACGCCTAAAGGAGCCAAATCTGGAAGTGAGTTTTTCATTTCATTTCGTTGATTTCTGAATGCTATTTTGTTCATTTCATTTCATTGATTTCTGAATGGTATCTGATCTTCAATTTCTCATGGATTTGGTGAAGTAAAAACTGTTTGAATTTATTTTGTTCATGTTTACGTTTGTTGATGATCTGCTCTGCTCTTCAATTTTTCATGGATTTGATGAAGCAAAAACTATTTGAATGTATTCTGTTCATGTTTACGTTTGTTGATGATCTGCTCTGCTCTTCAATTTTTCATGGATTTGATGAAGTAGAAACTGTTTGAATGTATTCTGCTCATGCTTACGTTTGTTGATGATCTGATCTGATCTTCAATTCTTCATGGATTTGATGAAGTAAAAACTGTTCGAATGTATTTTTGATGAGCAGAGAGACCTCACATGGCCATGGAGATAATAGAAGAAGGTGGGGCTGGTGAGCTTGGTCAATCTGATGAATCCAATGAAGATGGGAATGAAATCGACACGAAATCGAGAAACAAAAAGGTTGTAGAAGATAATTCAAGCAAAGCCAAGGGTGTCAGACCCCCTCCATTGGATGTTCTTGATCGTGTCAAAATCAATAATCCCATTGAAACACCTCGTTCAACCATCAAGGGCTTCCTTAAGTTCCCTCAAAACTCCGACCTACGTTTCAGCAGAGACAATCTCAAGAAAGTTGAAGAACAGCTCAAGCAGGCCTTCTCTGTGTTTTACCAGAAACTTAGGCTTCTGAAGAGCTTCAGGTAAAACCTCTTATCTTCTTCTTTGATCCGTTCTTTAAATTCTCTAATTCCTAATCGTTTCTCATTCATGCAATTTACTCAGCTTCTTGAATACACTCGCCTTCTCCAAGATCATGAAGAAATACGACAAGGTAGTTCACTGAACATTTCATCACAAATGCTTCCTTCCTTGCTTCCTTATTTCTTATGTATTTGTTATTTGATTGCAGATTACATCAAGAGACGCATCAAAAGCATACATGAAAATGGTGGATAGTTCTTACCTTGGAAGTTCAGATGATGTGAGATATATAGCTTTTCTGGCATTTTAAATTCAACTATTCCTTTCAAGTTCTCTGATATACTAAATGCCATTACAGGTTGCCAAGTTAATGGAGAGAGTTGAGAACACATTCATCAAACATTTCTGCAATGCAAACCGCAGCAAAGCGATGAATATTTTAAGACCCAAAGCCAAGAGAGAGAGACATAGAACAACATTTTCCATGGGTAACTCAAACTGCTCTGATTTTCAATCATGATTTGTTGTTGTACCACTTAAGCTTATGTTTAGGTTGAACTCAAATGATTTGCAGGTTTTCTAGCTGGCTGTTCTGCAGCTCTTGTTTTAGCCCTCATCTTAATTATCCGTGCTCGCCATATCATGGATAGCAGAGGAAGCACAAAGTACATGGAAACCATGTTTCCCCTTTACAGGTAACTACAAATCTACACTCATATTGCAATCTGTTTATACATTCTCAATCTTAACTGAGTAATGAACTTTATTCTGTTCTATTGGTTGATATGTGAACTCTGATATGTTATGCAGCTTGTTTGGATTTGTTGTTCTGCATTTGGTTATATACGCAGCCAACATTTACTATTGGAGACAATATCGAGTGAATTATTCCTTCATATTTGGTTTCAAGGAAGGAAATGAGTTGGGGTATCGTCAAGTTCTCCTTATTGCTTTTGCTCTAGCTGTTCTTGGTCTAGGCTCAGTCCTCTCAAACCTTGACATGGAAATGGACCCAAGAACAAAAGATTTCAAAGCATTTACAGAACTTCTGCCTCTGTTTGCGGTTATTGTAAGATTTTCACCTTAACCTTCTCAAGTGCTCGTAATTTTGCATATGCCATAATGCTAATTAAACTCCCTTTGTTTCCTTCTGCAGCTTGTAACTGCAATACTTATCTGCCCGCTTAACATCATATATCGCTCGAGTCGTTTCTTCTTCCTCACTTGTCTGTTTCACTGCATTTGTGCTCCGCTCTACAAGGTAAATTACGACGTACATAATGTATATATAAGCTCGGAGATACTGAAGTTGGTGTTGTAATTTTGAAGTAAAACAAATGTGTTGTTTCAGGTGGTGCTCCCAGACTTCTTCTTAGCTGATCAGTTAACAAGCCAGGTCCAAGCACTCAGAAGTTTGGAATTTTACATTTGCTATTATGGGTGGGGAGATTACAGAATTAGAGTAAACACTTGCAAGGCCAGCGCTGTATTTCAAACCTTCAGTTTCATTGTTGCCGTTATTCCATACTGGGCGCGCCTTCAACAGGTACTCCAATCTTGCCATAAGAAGATCTTAGCATTGTAGAAAAAACACAAGCAACTCTCACAGGCTATCTGAACGTAGTCGTTTGGAGGTTAATATCATTTATTCTTTTGTAATTTTGCAGTGTCTTCGTCGGCTGTATGAAGAGAAGGATAAAATGCACGCCCTGAATGGATTGAAATACTCGTTTGCTATAGCTGCTGTTTGCTTCAGGACAGCATACAGTCTGAATAAAAGCTTGTATGTTTGGTATGTACTAGCTTGGATATTTTCAGTGATAGCAGCCGTGTCGGGCACGTACTGGGACCTCGTCATTGACTGGGGGCTTCTGCAACGCCATTCGAAGAACCGCTGGTTGAGAGACAAACTCCTGGTCCCTCAAAAGAGCATATACTTCATTGCTATGGTGAGTGACATAATCAACCAGAAAACAATTGTGTTGTTTTTGGCCATTTCTAAAGGAAATGACAACATTGCAGGCTTTGAACGTAGTGCTGAGACTTGCTTGGATGCAAACTGTGTTGAACTTCCAAGTCTCATTCTTGCACAGAGAAGGGTTGATTACGATCGTGGCTAGCTTAGAGATCATTCGTCGAGGGATATGGAACTTCTTCAGGTATTTGAACTTTGATTGCATATCATGTCTTTGTTAAAGGGTAATGTATGTATATAAATATGTTTTGATTATGATACAGGATTGAAAACGAGCATTTGAACAATGTTGGAAAATACAGAGCGTTCAAATCAGTGCCTTTGCCTTTCAACTACGATGAAGATGACAAAGATGACTGAGTGCTGATTCAGAATGTTTGAAATGTGTTATTTATTTGTTGTATAATATGTATAGCAATTTTGCAAAAACTTGCAGTGTTCAATCTGTTAGATGAGAAATGCAAAGAAAGAATTGTTTTATGCGTAGTTTTGAGTATATGGTTGTAGCAGGTGGAGAGTGAGTGAAGATTTTGGGTGTGGGGAACCTGAAATTCCACAAATTGGCAGCCAACCAAAAGTTGATTGTCGCAATTTATTAGTTCCCGCCAATAGCTATATCATGAATACAGGTGACGTAATTTATATCTTTATCACAAGACGAGGTCAAAATTTAGATAATGACGTCGCACTGTAAGCTAATGAACTTGACTTAATAGAATAAGTTACTAACTTATGGAGTAACTTTAAGAAATTTTGTAGTAGACTCGGTAGAATAAATTACTAATTTATAGAGTAGCTATAGAAGAATTGGTAGTAGTTACTATGGAGTAACTATAGAAGAATTGGTAGTATTACTAAACTGTGGACGAAGTTTTGTGCTTCAATTAGGAAATTTTTTAATTATGGAAGATCGTTAGTAGTTCTTAACTTGATGAGAAAGTTTAGAGAGCTAGCTAGTGATTTATCCAATATAAATACTTCTGAGATGTATGCTCTTTACGCAACAACAAAAGAGAATTGAAAAACTAAGTGCTTAAGGTTTCTTTTTTCCAAAAGATCTCTCATTCAAGTTGTTTCTTTGCTTCTTTTACTTGTTTCGACATATTTCGATCGTGGGTCTTATTCAACATTTGGTATAAGAGCTAGGATGTTGAAATAAATGTCGTCTCCATACAAAGTCACTGGAGGAGAAGTGACAATGACAAAGAGCGAAAAGGAGGGAAGTGTAACGCTCTAGGACCTGTTACTCATGAAGAGTAACTACGCAGCATGGTCGATCAAGATGCATGTCAACTTACAAGCACAAGGCGTGTGGGATGCCATCGAGCATGGTGACGTTAAGGAGCGTAAGGATAGGATGACTCTTACCGCCCTCTACCAAGCAGTCTCGGAGGATGTCCTTCTCATGTTGGCAAAGAAGGTCTCGGCAAAGGCAGCGTGGGAGACGCTGCAAACAATGCATGTGGGTGTGGAATGTGTCAAGAAAGCAAAGGTGCAGACCTTGAAGAGTGAGTTCGAGGCTATCCGCATGAAGGATGGTGAGTTAATAGATGACTTTGCCATGAACTTGACGACAATTGTCAGCGGCATCCGTTCATTAGGCGACATGATGGAGGAGATCTCCGTATTCAAGAAGTTCCTTCGAGCTATTCTCCCAAGATTCATACAGATTGTTACCTCCATCTAATAGTTTGGCAACTTCAAGAACATGTCAGTTGAGGAGGTCGTTGGTTGTCTTAAGTTTAACGAGGAGAGACTTTGTGGCTATGAAGACAAAGAGGAGGAGAAATACCTCTTACTCACATGAGGCGTGGCTCGCACTGACGAAAAAGAATGATGCGTCTGACTTTTCTTTTTCAATTACGAGGGGACGTGGCAACCATAACAAAGAAAACAGAGCTCGTGGACATGGTCGCCGACATGAGTGAGAAGACGACAATGATAGAGATAGTGAGATAAAGAGGCCAAAAACTCGTAGTGAGTTGGTTCAAGAAGACGAAGTCCGCAGGTCAATTCAGGTTTGTTCTCGAACTTAAGTGATCTAGCACCCATCAGACGCTTCCAGCATCCTAGAAAGTTCTTTCGATCCAGCATGTGCCTGTAGCCCACGACCCTTGGCCCAAAGGACACCCAGTGTCACAATCGCACTTTTAATGGCAGCGGACTTGCGATTGTGCTGCACTCACTTTCCAACGACAAGTGAGCTAAGCCAATTTGTTCTTGCGTCACCTACGGCCAAGCGACATATGCTCGAGCCTCTGGCCTCGGTTTTAAGAGAAGGTTTTAGAAAACGAGGGTAGAGAGAGATTTTCGAAAGAGAGATTTTTGAAAGAGACGTTATATAAGCAAGCAAGAGAGAAATAACAAAGTATATAACCTTGGGTAGGGAGAAGTTGACAACTAGTCGTATCCCCCGATAGTACATTCTGAGGCATTTCATGTGTGACAGGTCTAGACATGATATTTCTGAAACGTCATACTTTCTAGAAATACAAAAGTAAAACACTAGAATATGAAAAGACATAAAAGGGTTGGGCTTGTCATGGGCATGCGGCCATGGGCAACACGCCTTGGACGAGCATGACCGTGACATCCTCCCTCACCTAATTGGTTGACGTCCCTGTCAACCGACTACTTTCGAATCTAGCGATGTGGGTGGCGGCGGAGTCCAGATCTTCGACGCGTTCCCAGCTGGTTTCCTCCGGAGGGAGATTCTTCCATTTGACAAGGAATTCACGAATCGTCAGTACGGGTCTTCCTATCTTCCTAACCCTGTCGGCTAGGATCTCCTCTATTTCTTTGCTGTCTCTTTGTTTCAGATCAATGCTTGATCTTGTGATCACATTTCGCTGGTCATCGTCCGGGTTAGGGTGATAAGGCTTCAAGTTGCTCACATGAATTACTGGGTGGATTTTCATCCATGTGGGTAGCGCAACTCTGTAGGAGGTAGCCCCGATCTTTTTAAGGACTTCAACTAGGCCTTCATATTTTCGAACTAGTCGTTGGTCCTTTCGACTGCGAAATCTGATTTGTTATGGTCTCAACTTGATGAGGACTTGATCTCTTGCTCGGAATTGAAGGGGGCGACGCTTCTTGTCCGCCCACTTCTTCATATGCTTGGAAGCTTTCTCTAAATATGCCCGGGCTATATCTGTTGTCTGCTTCCATTCTCTTGTGAAGTTTTGAGCTTGAGGGTTTTTCCCTGCATAAGGATGATCAATAATATGTGGTAAGGCCGGTTGTCGTCCACTTACAATTTCGAAGGGACTCTTCCCTGTAGACGAGCTCGTTTGACAATTGAAACAGAATTGGGTAACATCTAGCAGTTGTATCCAGTTCTTCTGGTGAGCGTCGAGGAAGTAACGTAAGTATTCTTTGAGCAAGCAGTTGAACCGTTCAGTCTGTCATCAGTTTGAGGATGGTAGCTTGAAGAGATGTTTAAAGTCGTTCCCAAGAAGGCGAATAGTTCGGTCCAAAATGTGCCAATGAATCTATCATCCCTATCACTGATAATGCTCGACGAAATGCCCCATAACTTGACAACATGTTTGAAAAATAGTTGGGCTGTTAGTTCAGCCGAGCATAATTTGAGAGTGGGAACAAACGTCGCATATTTCGAGAACCGATCTACGATAACCAAGATGGCGTCATATTCTCCGACTTTTGGGAGGTGTGTTATGAAGTCCAAAGACACACTTTCCCAAGGTCTTGTTGGCACAGGTAGAGGTTCCAAGAGTCCCGAGACTTTGGCTTTCTTGACTTTGTCCTGTTGGCAGATGAGGCACGTCTTGGTGTACTGCATGATATCGTCCCGCATATTCGGCCAGAAGTACCACTTTTTGATTAGGGCATACGTTCTTTGCCACCTAGGGTGTCCTGCCCATAAGGTATCATGACATTCCTGAATGAGCTTCTTCCTCAGTTCTCCCGTTCTTGGGATGTATAACCTGTTTCCTTTAGTCATTAGAAGGTCTCGCTCGACCCAAAACTATCGTGTCTTCCCAACTTTAGCTAGTTCGACGACGGCTTTGGCCAATGGGTCTTTGTGTAAATGTTCTTTGATGATATCGCGCATCNTCTTCCCTGTAGACGAGCTCGTTTGACAATTGAAACAGAATTGGGTAACATCTAGCAGTTGTATCCAGTTCTTCTGGTGAGCGTCGAGGAAGTAACGTAAGTATTCTTTGAGCAAGCAGTTGAACCGTTCAGTCTGTCATCAGTTTGAGGATGGTAGCTTGAAGAGATGTTTAAAGTCGTTCCCAAGAAGGCGAATAGTTCGGTCCAAAATGTGCCAATGAATCTATCATCCCTATCACTGATAATGCTCGACGAAATGCCCCATAACTTGACAACATGTTTGAAAAATAGTTGGGCTGTTAGTTCAGCCGAGCATAATTTGAGAGTGGGAACAAACGTCGCATATTTCGAGAACCGATCTACGATAACCAAGATGGCGTCATATTCTCCGACTTTTGGGAGGTGTGTTATGAAGTCCAAAGACACACTTTCCCAAGGTCTTGTTGGCACAGGTAGAGGTTCCAAGAGTCCCGAGACTTTGGCTTTCTTGACTTTGTCCTGTTGGCAGATGAGGCACGTCTTGGTGTACTGCATGATATCGTCCCGCATATTCGGCCAGAAGTACCACTTTTTGATTAGGGCATACGTTCTTTGCCACCTAGGGTGTCCTGCCCATAAGGTATCATGACATTCCTGAATGAGCTTCTTCCTCAGTTCTCCCGTTCTTGGGATGTATAACCTGTTTCCTTTAGTCATTAGAAGGTCTCGCTCGACCCAAAACTATCGTGTCTTCCCAACTTTAGCTAGTTCGACGACGGCTTTGGCCAATGGGTCTTTGTGTAAATGTTCTTTGATGATATCGCGCATCGATCCATCAATCTTACTTGAATGAATATGGGCTAACATGCACAGGGCCGCATGTTCGCCCTTCCGACTCAGTACATCGGCTGCTTGATTACTCTTCCCTGCCTTGTGTTCAAATTTGAAGTCGAATTCCGCCAACGGCTCTTGCCACCGGGCTTGTTTGGCCGTCAATTTTTGTTGATCGAAGAAGTGGCAGATGACGCTGTTATCCGTCTTCACTATGAACTGTGATCCCAAGAGATACTGTCTCTAGACTCGTAGGCAATGAACTACAGCCAGCATTTCTTTTTCGGAGACAGTGTATCTCCGTTTGACATCATTGAGCTTTCGACTTTCATAAGCAATGGGGTGCCCTTCTTGAATAAGGACACCGCCTAGGGCAAAGTCGGAAGCATATGTTTCTATTTCAAATGGCTTTGTAACATCTACTAACCCGAGGACAGGACCCCTCGTCATGGTTGCCTTCAAATCTTCAAAGGCCATTTGACATTTATTTGACCATGACCAAGGGTGGTCTTTCTTCAGGAGCTCCGTTAAGGGGGCGGCTTGTCGTGAAAACCCTTCGATGAACCGCCTATAGTAGTTTGTTAATCCTAAGAAGGACCGCACATCGGATACGGAAGTAGGGACTTTCCATTCTTGGATAGCTTTTATCTTATCGCTATCCATCCCGATCTATCCATAACTGATGACATGTCCGAGGAAGTTGATGCATGTTTGTGCGAAGGCATATTTTTCTTTCTTGACGTACAACTGATTCTGCTGCAGCTTGTCAGATACCAGCTTCAAGTGTACCTTGTGTTCCTCTAGGGTTGTGCTGTATTCATCTATGTCGTCGAGGTATACTATGACGAACTGATCCAAGTATTCGTAGAAAACCTGGTTCATTAACGTGCAAAACGTAGCTGGGGCGTTTGTCAAGCCAAAGGGCATTACCAGGAACTCAAAGGCCCCATATCTTGTCACGCACGTCGTCTTGGACTCGTCCCCCTCGGCGATACGTACTTGGTAGTACCCTGATCGTAAGTCCAACTTCTTGAAGTATTTGGCCCCGTGAAGTTGGTCGAACAAGTCGGATATTATCGGCAGTGGGTACTTGTTGCGTACCGTCACCTTGTTTAAGGCTCTATAATCTATGCACAGACGCAACGTCCCATCCTTCTTTTTCTAAAATAGTACGGGGGCTCCGTAAGGTGCTTTTGTCGGGCGGATGAATCCTGCCGTTAACAACTCATCTAGTTGTTTCCTCAATTCGGCTAGCTCAGTGGGAGCCATCCGGTATGCGTTCTTCGCTGGGGGTTTAACCCCGGGAAGGAGTTCAATTTCGTGATCAATGCCTCGACGGGGTGGTAATGTTTGTGGTAGGCCCTCTGGCATTATGTCAGCATAACTGTTTAGTACCTCCTTGATTTCGTCTAGGATAGTTTCCTCAATAGTCACTTCTTCCATCAGTGGTATAGCCATAAATGTAGGTTCCTCTCGTGCGAGTCCTCTTTTCAATTGTATGGTCGAGATCATTCTAAGATTACCTGACTGCTTGATGCTTGCAGGTATTACTGTGGGATTGCAGTCGGTGATCACCAAGCATTTGGCTAGTGGCATTGGGATAACTTTGTATTCTAGGAGGAACTCCATCCCAAGTACCACGTCAAAGTCGTCCATGCAAACTACGACAAGGTCCAGCTCTCCTGTCCAAGCCCCTAATTTGAAGGGGACTCTTTTGGAAACTCCCACAATAGGCAAGGCCTCGGAGTTGACAGCTTTCATTTTCCAGGGTCTTTTCGTATGGTGAGTCCCAATCTTCGGGCTTCTTGATCGGCGATGAAGTTGTGAGTCGCTCCTGAGTCTATCAAAGTACTCTTGCTCGGTCGAGAGTTTATTGTCGCATCCACAAACATGAGCCCTTTCTCTATTATCTCCTTCGGTTCGATCTTCCGTTGGAGGGCTGACAGGAATTTGAGCGCGCCCATTCGGGGGTTGTCTTGATCTTCCTTCTTGTCTAGCATAGTCTCGACTCTTGTGTCGTTGCTCTCTTGAATGGACACTTGGAGTGCAGTGAGAGAGGCCCGATGAGGAGAGTAGGACACTTTGTGGGGGCCTTTACACAATATGCATTGTAAAGGAGTTGTCGGGTGGTTCCTTTGAGGGTAAGGTCCTCGAGATGTCCCCGCTTGGTTGTTCTGAGGAGGTCTATCTGTCCACCCGCTTGGTCTGTCGTTACCTCCGTTTGGCTTGTTGGGGCTTCCATTTCGATGACCTGGCGGCTTATATGTTTTGCCCCCAGTGTTTGGGGTCTGTGTTGTTTTTCTTTGGTAACTCGCCTCGTTCCCATAGTCTAGGAGTCTCTTGGCGTTGGCAATTGCGGTAGCTTGGTCTTGGATCTTTTTCTCTTGTATTTTTGTTTTGGCCCACGGTTGTAACTCATTTATAAAGAAGAACACCTTGTCCTTCTCTGATGTGCCCCTAATATCTAGCATCAGGGTCGAAAATTGTCTGACATAGTCCCTTATGCTTCCAGTTTGCTTTAGGGCTATTAGTTTTTCCATTGCTAGATGGTCTACGTTTTCGGGGAGGCATTGGTCCCTCAACTCTCTCTTGAGGTCTTCTCCCGAGTCTATGGTGCACAATCCATTCTCGATGTCTTGTACCTTCATATGCCACCAAAGTTTGGCATCGTTTATGAGATACATCGAGGCTACTGTCACATTCATGTCGTCGGTACAAGTCGGTGTGGCTTTGAAGTACTGTTCGACATCAAAGATGAAGTTCTCCAACTCTTTGGCATCCCGGTTCCCTTTGAAAGGTCTAGGTTCGAGAAACTTCAGTTTGTTGGATCCTATATTAGTTTGCACAGCCGAGACGTTCTCCACGGCTTTCATGGTCACCTCGATTTGGGTGCTCATGGTGGACATCTTTTCTTGGATGTCATCGATCATTGTTCTGAATTCGTCAGCTAATCCGTTGAACAAACTCATCATTGTATTTTGTAGCACGTCAAACTCTTTGCCATGTCCCTCCTTGTGCGCGACAGAGCTATCGGGGCTACTAGACGGTCTTGAGCTGCTCGTAGGAGCAACTTTTTCTTCAAGTGAGGTCACTCGAAACATCAGTTCTGCGATTGGTAACCCATCCAGGCGACCCATTGCGTCGATCTCCACGACTTTTCCACTCAATTCTTTCACCCGTGCTTCCAGGAAGCGGATGGTGTCAAGGACTTCTTTCACGAACAGCATTTTCTCCTCTATTAAAGTAAGTCGGTCGGCTTGTGATTTGGGTGTCGACTTTGTCGTCGACATGTTTTCGGTCTTTGCTATTTCACGGAGCTTACAAGGTTTTGATGCCACTTGTCACAATCGCACTTTTAATGACAGTGGACTTGCGATTGTGTGGCACTCACTTTCCAACGACAAGTGAGCTAAGCCAATTCGTTCTTGAGTCGCCTACGGCCAAACAACGTATGCTCGAGCCTCTGGCCTCGATTTTAAGAGAAGGTTTTAGAAAACGAGGGTAGAGAGAGATTTTCGAAAGAGAGATTTTTGAAAGAGACGTTATATATGCAAGCAAGAGAGAAATAATAAAGTATATAACCTTGGGTAGGGAGAAGTTGACAACTAGTCGTATCCCCCGATAGTACATTCTGAGACATTTCATGTGTGACAGGTCTAGACATGATATTTCTGAAACGTCATACTTTCTAGAAATACAAAAGTAAAACACTAGAATATGAAAAGACATAAAAGGGTTGGGCTTGTCATGGGCATGCGGCCATGGGCAACACGCCTTGGACGAGCATGACCGTGACACCCAGCTCGCGCTTCAACCCATCCATGTGACTCGCGCCCTCGACCTGACCTGACTCTTACCTCGTTCCGACTCAATTTTGTGTTTTTTGGCAGTTCCAAATCGGCTAATCGACTCAGTTTTGAGCTATTCGATGTTTCAGTACATGAAACTAAAGGGAATGAACTCTTCATCTATATAGGGGAAGTATTGGATACTGTTTTGATTTTATTAAGAATTAAAACAAAACAATAAATATGAGAACAAGAATTCTATGTTTGTAGAGACTCTAGCTTGCAAAACTCCTCGAATTATTCAAACCATGCGAAAGTTCTTCACATTTCACAATATCTTCTTCGATAGTGTCAAGTGAATTCTCTAGGAGAAAAGTTTGAAAGAATTCTCTACTGAGAAAGTTTAGTTATACAGAGAGCGTGATAGGGTTGTGTCCACTAATATTTATCCAATAATATATTTTAATTTTTAATATATTATGATAATATTTGAATGTTAACCTATTTTTAATATATATTTAACCCATTTGAATTTCATTCAAATCTTAAATATATTTTTATTTAATGTATCAATATTATAAAATATCATAATTATATTTTTCTCTTTTAATATATATAATATATTAAATATTAATTTAAATCATTTAAATTAATATATTTTTTCTCTATTTATATTTAGCATATCTAATATATTAAATATTAATTTGAACATTACTATAACCGAGGAAGAGACCTTATAGATACAAAGTTAATTAATTAAACTCTTTAATTAATCAACTTTCATTCATTGACTATATATCACTCTACTATAACTTAGAGTTGATCTCTCATGCATTGTAGGACAAGTTCTATCCATTGAGATAATTATTATAAGCAAATCAATTCTTCACGAATTGTTCATAATTACAGCGGGGTAAAATGAGGTCAAAAATATGTTTTACCCATGTAATTACATCTTTCAAGTACCACTTATTCTCTAATGAACAATTTGTTTATGATCCAATCATAAACTAAGTCCGAGTGAGACCCATTGTTCAAGTCTAAAATAAGTACTTAAAGAGAACAACGCATCTACTTTTCTTATATGGAAATAAGTGAGCTTCATCTCATCATATTATGTTTCCAACTCCTTGTTTGGTCAGTTCCCAAAATAATAGGCATATTGAATCGGGCTGAGAGTCCTTCTCACCCATGCAAAATACAGGACAAGCCCTCACATGTAGGAGTTCATAACTCACTCAGGATTAAGATCGAGTCACATATGATCCTCATGTGAAATATTAATCTTCTCAATTAACGGATTTATAAAGAGAGATTAAATATTTCTTGGTCCAGTCTGATACAAACTCATTGTATAGGATACCCCAATTACATGTCTCCACATGAACGATTTGAATCAAATTATTTGAAACGATTACAAAGTGGGTCGTATCAATAGTTTTACCGGGATAAGGCACCCAACCTTATCCATATACTATAGACCCTTTAGGTTATTACTTGAACACGATCCTTTTGTATGTCAACCATATAGTGTTCAAGATTACATTAATAACCTTGAATTTTCATACCATGTATAATATGAAATTGTAAATAAAATAATACAAATTCTTATTAAAAATTAAATAATTAATTACAAAGGCTTTATGACATAAATCTCAATAGAGCCTAACCGGTTGGCCATTCTAGAGTTGTTTATGACACTTTTGGGACCAATGGAGGTTAATATGGCCTCTATTTGGTCCATGTAAGTTACTTTTTAGCTAGAAGCTGAATTAGTTGATACTGTTGGATAAATTAAATTGTATATCATGTCCTAATTCGGTATCGTGGGTCCATATAGAATTGAAATCATACTTGGAAAGCAGATTTCAAATAGCTTTAGGATTGTTAGTGACGCCTGTAACAGCCCAAGTCCACCACTAACATATATTGTCCGCTTTGGCCCATTATGTATCGCCGTTAATCTCACGATTTTAAAACGTGTCTACTGAAGGGAATGAACTCTTCATCCACGTAGCGGAAGCATTGGGAACCATTTTGATTTTATTATAAATTAAAAGAAAAACAATAAATGCGAGAGTAAGAACTCTACGTTTCTAGAAACCCTAGCTTGCAAGATTCCTCGGAGTATTCCAACCATGTAGAAGTTCTTCAACATTCCACAAGATCTTCCTTGCTATGATCCGAACACAAGGCCAAGGTTTATGAGAGCCTCTTGAAAGAAAATCCCAGAGGGATTGGAGAAGAAGAAAGAGTTTCGAGAATTCTTTAGAGATATAATTTCATTCTCTAGAGAAAGTGGGAAAGATTGATATATGTTGGCTCAGCCCGATGGTCATTTTTATAAGGACTCTTGGAAAATCTTTACCAAATAATATATTTGCCTATTTAATATATTAGGATATAATACCTTATACAAATCATATTTAGATATTATAAGATGTCNCTTTAGGTTATTACTTGAACACGATCCTTTTGTATGTCAACCATATAGTGTTCAAGATTACATTAATAACCTTGAATTTTCATACCATGTATAATATGAAATTGTAAATAAAATAATACAAATTCTTATTAAAAATTAAATAATTAATTACAAAGGCTTTATGACATAAATCTCAATAGAGCCTAACCGGTTGGCCATTCTAGAGTTGTTTATGACACTTTTGGGACCAATGGAGGTTAATATGGCCTCTATTTGGTCCATGTAAGTTACTTTTTAGCTAGAAGCTGAATTAGTTGATACTGTTGGATAAATTAAATTGTATATCATGTCCTAATTCGGTATCGTGGGTCCATATAGAATTGAAATCATACTTGGAAAGCAGATTTCAAATAGCTTTAGGATTGTTAGTGACGCCTGTAACAGCCCAAGTCCACCACTAACATATATTGTCCGCTTTGGCCCATTATGTATCGCCGTTAATCTCACGATTTTAAAACGTGTCTACTGAAGGGAATGAACTCTTCATCCACGTAGCGGAAGCATTGGGAACCATTTTGATTTTATTATAAATTAAAAGAAAAACAATAAATGCGAGAGTAAGAACTCTACGTTTCTAGAAACCCTAGCTTGCAAGATTCCTCGGAGTATTCCAACCATGTAGAAGTTCTTCAACATTCCACAAGATCTTCCTTGCTATGATCCGAACACAAGGCCAAGGTTTATGAGAGCCTCTTGAAAGAAAATCCCAGAGGGATTGGAGAAGAAGAAAGAGTTTCGAGAATTCTTTAGAGATATAATTTCATTCTCTAGAGAAAGTGGGAAAGATTGATATATGTTGGCTCAGCCCGATGGTCATTTTTATAAGGACTCTTGGAAAATCTTTACCAAATAATATATTTGCCTATTTAATATATTAGGATATAATACCTTATACAAATCATATTTAGATATTATAAGATGTCTTAATATATATTTAATTAATTTGAATCTCATTCAAATTTCAAATATATTTTTATTTAATGTAACAAAATATATTAATTGATTTAATATTTAATGGTATCAAATATAATAAATATATTTTTCTCTTTTAATATATCTAATATATTAAATATTAATTTAAACCCTTCAAATTAATATATTTTTCTCTATTTATATTTAACCTATCTAATATATTAAATATTAATTTCAAACCTATCTAATATATTAAATATTAATTTCAACACCTCAAATTAAATATATTTTATCTATTTATTTAATATATCTAATATATTAAATATTAATTTGACATTTCAAATTAAATTTATTTTATCCTTTATATTTAATATATCTAATATATTAAATATCAATTGGAACATTTCAAATTTTCTTTCAAATAAATTGAACATTTTAGCGTTATTCTGAGCTAGCAAGGGATCTTATGGACCTAAAGATTATAAGCTCTGATACAAAATTAATTAATTAAATTCTTTAATTTAATTAATTAATTTTCATTCATTAACTATAGGTCACTCCGCTAGACCTGGAGTTGCATTCTTATGCACTATAGGACAAGTTATGTCCATTGATATAATCATTACAAGCAAATCGATCCTTCACGAGTTGTTCATAATTACAGCTGGGTCAAAAGTCCGTTTTACCCCTGTAATTACATCTTTCACCTTAAGTACCATTGATTCTCTAATGAACAATTTGTCTATGATCCAATCATAAACCAAGTCCCTCTCGGGCCAATGAGAGAGTGGAGCTCCATTGTTCAAATCCCGAAATCAGTACTTAAGAGAACAACTCATCTACTTTCCTTATATGAAAAGGAGTGAATTCGATCTCATGATATTATGTTCGAACTCCCTATTTGGTCAAGTCCCCAAAATAGTAAGCATATTGAATCCGCTAAAAGAGTCATTCTCACCCATGTAAATGAAAGGACAAGCCCTTACAGGCAGGAGTTCATAACTCACTTAGGATTAAGATCGAGTCGCATATGATCATCATGTGAAATATTAATCTTCTCAATTAACGAATTTATAAAGAGAGATTAAATATTTCTTGGTCCAGTCTTATACAAACTCATTGTATAGGATACCCCCACTTACATGTCTCCACATGAATGATTTGGATCAAATCATTTGTAACGATTACAAAGTGAGTCATATCAATAGTGTTACTAGGATAAGGCACCCAACCTTATCCATATACTATAGACTCTTTAGGTTATTACTTGAACATGATCCTCTTGTATGTCAACTACATACTGTTCAAGATTATATTAATAACCTTGTATTTTCATACACGATAACAATTAAATTACAAATAAAATAATATAAATTATTGTTAAAAACTAAATAATTAATTACGAGGCTTTAGGGCATATCCTAACATCTACTAGGGAGATGTTTCACACTCTCATAAAGAATGTTTCGTTTCCCTCTCCAATTGATGTGGGATATCACAATTCGCCTCACTGGCTCGTTACTTATTGCTGTCAGCCTCACGGTTTTAAAATGCGTCTACTAGGGAGGGTTTTCACACCTTCATAAGGATTGTCTCGTTCTCCTCTCCAATCAATGTGGGATCTCACAACGCTGCCCTAGGCCAACCAAGTAAGTAGGTCTATTGTTGGCTTGATTGGATGAATTGTGGCTTCTGCACGTGTCATAATTATGATTTTTATGCTATGTTATGTTATGTCATGTTTATAAGATATGTTATAGTATGACTATTCCATTTTGTGGTGATATGTTATGTTATTGATAATCCATGATGCATAAACCTCCATACACCATGCCATGTAAGCTATGTTCATACGATAGATTTGACAGGAATTATGTAAGCACAATTCATAGATTCTTTATTTTATAAATGAATGGTTTGATTTGCATCATAAATTTATGTCATGAATATAAGCTATGTGGACCTCATGCATTTTTGTGTTTCATATGCATCGGGATACTTTAGTAAGGATGCGTACCATATGACATTTATGTTTGCCATGATTTTATGTAAACCCTTTTCCTCCCTAGTGTCTGGCAGCCCGTTAGCAAGTTCTAGCCCGAGCAGAACCAAGGGGTACGCGAGCCCGCTTGGTGGGCCCATGTACACGTGCATGGGTCGTGGGTCGGAAAGTACTACACATGCAACCCTGCCAGGTTTAGAAAGCTTCCTTAGGCCATGCTATGATGCTTTTGAAAGGATATGTCCTACCATATTGCATGTATTTGTATTTTCCAACTTCAACCGTGGGGTTACTTACTAAGTATTTCTTAAAATACTTAATTCATGTGCTGCTCTTATATTTTAGATAAGGGTAAGGCACCCAATACGAAAAATAGTGTCGCGATGATGGCCATGGACCCAGAATTAGGGCAATCACATTTATGTCTGTTTACTAGCCCATAGGTTAGTTCAAGGTTTGGTTTATTTTATTTAATTTATGGAGTTGATTTTCTGTTTTTTTATTTATGAGTATGTTGCTTTAAAGAATTTATTTTTAAATGTTAAGTCTAGGACATCTTTTGTGAGATATTTTAAATGAAAGTTTTTCGCACACATTGGTCATATTATGCATATAGTAGCGACTTTATTATAGTGAAAAATAGGATTAGTACCGTTGGTATCAGAGCCCCAAGTTTATAGATTATGTAGACCATCCTACGAGGTAGGCTCAATATGTTTCCATGGCCACACTACTGGTGACTGTCGCTGTCAGGAATGTCATACAAAAGATAATAAATGGTTATGTGAATGCTATTGATGTTTGAATCATATGTGTGATATAATGATATATATGGTATGCTTATATGTTGAGGGTCGTAGACTTAATAGATTATATGTTGGTTATAGATCATGCCACCAACAGGTAGTGGAAGAGAAAGTGATAGGGGCAAAAGAATTCCAGTTTGCGAGGGATTGTAAGTACCCGTAAAAAAAAAAAAAAAGAGAAGAACAAAAACAAAAACAGAGAAAATAATAATAATAATAAGTAAATAATAATTAAAAAAAAAAAAGAAAGAAGTAAATTATTGACTCCCTTTCTCCACCTTCCCTAAAAATAGAGAAACAAAACACAAACAAAAAAAATGGCAGATTTTGGGAAGGGAAAAATGGAAGAGAGAAACAAAGGAAAGATGACAAATTTTGGGAGAGAAAAATTAAAGATACCTTCAGTTCAATCAGATTTAATAGGAAGGGGAAGAAATAGAAAAGTTATCGGTAAGTTAGATCTCATTTCTTTTATTTTTTCAAGGGATAGAAAACTTATCTTAGATCAGTTTTTTAATTATTTAGATTTTTTTTGATATCTTATCTAAAATCAAAATTGATTGAAAATGACTCTGTGCATCTAAATTGGATCATCATTTTTAGGAAAGAGAAGAAAATCACAAATGATTGATGCATCCGCATTTTTACTAAAGGAAAATTAGAATTATTGAAAATAGGCTTGATAGTCATTTAGGAGAGAGAAGAAAAACAGATTGAAAATGGCTTCGGTTAATGAGAGTTATTTTTAGGAAAGAGGAGTAAACAGAATTGAAAATGGCTTCGGTTAATTGGATAGTCAGGAAAGAAAAGAAAAGAAAACAGAATTGATTAAAAATTATTTTATAATTGCATAGTCATTTGTAGGAAAGAAAAAAAATACACGAAGAAAAGAAACACAGTGGTACAACCTAGAGAACGAAAATGGAAGATGTGAGAAATTATTATTATTTAACAAACCATAGTTGGATTGAATGATTCAAGCATCATGAAATAATATTGAAATATTTTCAATTTAAGTTTTACTGTCCAACAAAAATTGAGAAACACTAGATCGACAGAGGACACAACCCTAAGAGTATGAAAATGATATTAATGTAAATATCCACGAGCACGTGTTACATAGTGTAACCAATAGATGAGACTAGAGGGTTGTGTCAGAAGAGATGTATAATTGGACTTAAAGGGACCTCATGCATATTGCATGTTCATAAGCATAGGGCTACTTCTCCTANAGCACACAGATGAGGGTGTTCATGAGGCGCATGACACTATGGGGTTCCACTGACCTCTGGACATTGCTACAGATTAGCTTGATCAGAGGGTCCAGGGGGTGTGCNTACAGATTAGCTTGACCAGAGGGTCCAGGGGGTGTGCGAGCGCCCTGGGGACTCACACTCGCACGTGTGAGTCGTGTGTAGGGAAGTACTACACATCCAATTTGTCCGAGACTGGAGGCCACCCTTAAGATGATTAAAGATGGGTCCCTAATTCATGATTGCATGTGTTTGCATTAGCATGACCCCTATAGTGGGGTCACTTACTAAGTATTTCTTCGAAATACTCAGGCCGTGTGCCATATTGTTTTTCAGGTAAAGGCAAGGCTCCCATGTACGGTTGACGGTGGCATCGTGATCAGAGACTGTGGCTCGTGCATAGGATAGTTGCATATTTAAAATTCCTAGTCTTGGTTAGGATAGGGTGTTTGCATTTCATTTGTTTCAATTATTTAATTTGTAATTGTTTTATCTTATTTTGAACTCTAGCATGATGTTTGAAACACGTAAGCCCGACAGTGTTTTCTAATGGTTTAATGTATTCTGAAGTTTTAAATTTTTTCGCTAATAAAGTCGAACATTCTTAGAGTTATATTCTGCATTAGAGATGAGCATGAGACGTTAGTGGCGACTCCAGATATGTGGAAATTTAGGGTGGTTACAAGCTCATATAACAATAGTTCATCCTTCTTTCCAACATAGCGGAAAGTATATAAAACAACATTCATCACAAATCTCATCGTAGTGGGATTTTGATAATTTCTTACGTCTTACATAGCTTGCTCATCCATATTGCCAAACTTGTATTTTAGTCATTCATACTCTCTTTTTAGCTTTGCATAAAACACACAATAGCATACTTCTCAGAAAATCTCAACCTAGAGGCATAATGATAATATTCATAACATACATACAACACATACTCATCCAAAAATGCCTTTGTGAAGTTCTTAACTTGCCATTTCTAAATACCTAAGGTAAGGATGGTCGCATGCTAGCATGTCCGAGCGATACTTTGAAGTATTACTTATCTAATGTATGTGTGGTTATTTAGTTCGATGATGCATCTTCCCAAGCTAGATTTTATGCATTTTAGGAGTTCCAAAATTTCTGAAATTTCCCTAGTAGGACCTAAATCAAATAAACTTAGAGTTAGTATCACAATCAAGATGAAAAACTGATAAACGAAGGTCAAACGGAGGTAAAAAAAAAAAGTGAGACCTACATGTGGTACACGTGCTAGGGGAGCTCTCCACATGCGAGAGTATAGACGTGCTTGGAGGAAGGATATGCGTGCCCTCAGTGTGGCACGTGGCAACTTTTGATTCGCGCATTCGACTTCTAGGTACTACGCTCAATCCTTCGCAACCATGAAATTCTACCAAATATTCTCATAACAACATGTGGAGCAACCAGACGAGATGCGGGTCACAGGTCGAATTAGGTGGATGGATCACGTTGCGAGCACTGAATTGGGTCACGTTCAGGTCGACGAGTTGGGCGAAGTGAGTCGAACTACTTGAAGTGCGTACCTCTGCTGGATGGATGACACGTGACCCTCTCTCCTTGAGACACATGTCTGACCATCGTTTAGAGGCAATCAATGTTTGCCTGCTTCATGGGTTTCCCTCGGGTATTAGCTTGTGATCGGAAATTCCTAAAGATCGATGAAGTTTTCAAATTAATCTCTTTTTTTTTTCCATTTTTTTTTTTTAATCTTTCCCACATCATCTGAATCAAAATGATTTCTTCGTGAAAGTTGCAGACCTTTAATCTATATTTACAAAGATACTTTTCTTGTAATTTTTTTTAATGGTATGTAGAGTGTTGCCTTTTGGTATGAATCAACTCTTACTCCATGAAACTTGCGTGGAATTTTTCTAATAACAACATACTAAAAATTTAGAACTTAATTTCACGAAAAACTCTCGAAATTGAAGGAAAATTGAAATCAAGAACTCAAAACACTTACGTTTTAGTTCCTCGTCAATTCTGGACAAATTTGAACAAATCAAAAACAGATAACGGTTCTCTCAAAGTCACTTAACATTTCTTGTGAAAAAACTTTGGTGAAATTTGGACTACAAACTACCATTTGAAGCAAAGTTATTTTTTTCTCTAAAAACCCTAAACCCTCGTTTTCTTTTTCTTTTTCTTTTTCTCAAATTAGGCAAGGGGAAAATAACCATTTTGCCCTTGGGTTACTTTGACCTATTTTTCTAATATTTCATCATTTTTTATTATTATTTTTCTTGGAGCATTTTTTCCTTTCCCTCATCTTCCAAGATCCTCAATAAAATCTTGAATGTTCGAACTTTAAAAGAAAAAAAAAATAGGCATTCAATTTTTCACCGAAATACGAGTGTTAAAAAAAAAAAAGAAAAAAAAAGTTCGGTTTCTTAGAGAAGAAGTGCGAAAAAATCATCATTGTGAATGTTTGATTAATCCACCACACCTAAATGGTGTGAAAGTTATCTTATTTATAATCAAATAAATTACAAGGATATGGAAATAGTAATAAATGGAAATAACAATAAATGGAAAGATACCCATGGCAATAAGGCAAATATCTAATATTTGCCTTATAATAAAATATCAAATATAATATATATGGTAAACTATAATTTATTACTAAATATCCTTAACAATCTTCAACCTTCATGATCGAGCAATCCTTCATGGATGTTGCTCAAAGCGATGTTCTTTGTTGTTCGGGATTTTGATCCACTGGAATTGTTCAAGAATTGATTAAATAAAAAAAAAGAGTATGATTTATTGGTTGAAGAGTATTATTTTTCCATATATCCTACTTTAGATGGTTAGATTATGCATGAATAGGGCATCAAGTGAGTAATTTAGTTAAGAATGTCATGTCTTAGGTAAGAAATTACTGAAATGTCCCTATGATGAGATTTTGAAATGCATGTTGTTTTATCTGTTTTCTATTATGCTAGAAAAAAAAGGATGAAATATTGTGATATTATATTTGTTTAGCGGATTGATGGATGCTATCTTCCGGTTGAGCTTGCATGAATCCATGAGAATGCATGTTTGTTCCAAGTGATTGATTGTGTGATCTCCCGGTTGAGCATAGATGTCTGCATAGAGATAGGAATAGGGTGCTAGAGATAGGTCAGTTAAACGATGACCTATGTTAGGATACCTCCAATAGATCGAGCATGTTAAGATTGTGAGCGACGATTAGGAATCTAAACTCTAGTGCTAAAAAACTAAGAAAGTCCCAAGGAGCCAAAACAATGAATCTTGGAGTTGAGAGTTTGTGTTTAAGCCACCTAGACGTCCTAGGAACCTAGTAAACCTCCACGACACTTAGAAATGACTAAGGTAGCTCTCTAGGACGTTAGCAGTGTGAACGGTGTTACTAGAATCTCCACTCATTATCGTCTCTAGTAACCCAATAGCATTATTAGGTTTACAAGAACAGTACCGTAGAATTAAGCCTGGGCTGGATAAGGAAGCGCATCAAGACGACTAGGTCTCATCACCTTGTGGAAATGGCCAAAGTCTCCTAAATAGAGTCTCTGTGCTCTGCTCTGTGCTATTAACCCATAATGAGAGGGGGGTATGGGACCATATAGGTTGATGTAGTAGTTGGTCAACATACGGGATCGCTCCCCTAAATTTAGTGTGACTTTATGGTCCTATGGAAGGGTCCGCTATTCTACCCGATTTTTTTGAGGTAGCGCCACAACCCAAGATGTCGTTCATTCACTATCAAGGCAAAACAAGCTATTTGAGTTGAAATGCACAAAGATTCAACAACTTGCACAATCCCCAAATGCTCATATAGTTATGGAGTTTAGGCTCGAACTTCCTAGAAACTAGTGAAAGGGCCCTAGGAACTTAGTAGGATAAAGAAATGATGAAAGCCTACAAGCAACCTACTTAATAAATATTTTTATACTCACCCCATTTTACAATTTTTTTTTCCAGGTGTTTGCTAACGGTTGGTTCGAGTGAGGGAGGATTTGGGAGCTACGTAGTCAAAGATGGGGTCATGCCAAAGCATTAGTCAGTCTGTGAATTTTTGGTCTTTTATGTATTTAAAGTATTTAAAGTTGTATCTCGATCCCGAGACTCCAATCTATAATAAACCTTGAATCGTATCGGTTTATAATTGTTTTCAATCCGTTTTAATTGTGGTGTTGTTAGTTTTTAAATTGCACAAACTTTTACCATATTTTTACTTTTGTTTTATTTACTTTCAAGTCGACTTTATTTGTCACCATTCCCGAATTGAAATTACAATTAGATCCAAAGTTTGTTTTACCCTTATAATTACATTTATTTACTTTGAACACCTTCGATTTTCTAATAATTACATTTATTTACTTTGAACCACCTTCGATTTTCTAATGAATAATTTGTTTATGATCTAATCATCCCTCGGCTGTTGATCAATTGAAGTCACATTGTTTAAGTCTCAAAATTACCATTTAAGAGAAATAATCATTTACTTTGTGGGTAAGAATATATTTCATCTCATAAAATTATTTTTCGAGCTCCCTATTTGCTCACGTTTTAAAAATGTTTGACATATTGAATTGGCTACAAAAAAAAATCATTATCACTCATACAAATCAAAGGACGAACCCTCGTAGCTAAAAGTTCATAACTTACTTAAGATTAAGATTGAGTTACATATGATCTTCACGTGAAATAGTAACAATTAACAAATTTATAAAATTAGCTTAAATATTTTATTATTCACTCTTATTATACAAACTCATTGTATATGATACTCTCACTCGCATGTCTTCCCATGACAACGGAGCGATACTAAACTTAAGCAATTCACATAGAATCTTTTATGTATTCTCAAAACAAGTGAAATTAGTCTCGTGAACAACTACATGGAAGTTAAGTTACCTTATACAATGTCACTATAAGAATGATGTCCTAGGTTTAGTTTGTGCTTCCCTGTTTAAAAAAAAAAATTAGACGTTGTAAACCTAGAATAGGTATCTATACATAGTAGGAGAATCTCTTGATTTTCGGGTTTGTTATCATAGATCAAGGTCCATCATGTAATCTTCATTGTACACATCTGTATATGTATATGTATGTATATATATATGAGATCGTGACCCATAGAAGTCACAACACCATTCAACCTAACAGACGTAAGATCAATATACTATTTCGGTAGAAACGGAAAGATCACCATGTCTGCAAAAACATTTTTTCTTCAAAATGGACATCATATTTATTCATATGCTTACATACCTAAAATGGTCACCCCATCTTTTTTTAGATGACTAAGCAAGAAAACGATAGCAATCGGTTCTCTTTTATGCATTTCTCATCTAACTTAGGTTCTTTTTTCTTTCTTTGCTACGCAGATCACAAAGTTAAAATAAAACAAATACAAAGAAAAAAGGTGATGAAGATGTGTTCTAAATTCAAGTTGGATCAGCACTCAGTCATCTTTATCATCTTCGTCATAGTTAAAAGGTAGAGGCACTGATTTGAAGGCTCTATATTTTCCAACATTGTTGAGATGTTCATTTTCAATCCTGTACCATTATTTTCAATATTGTATCAGTCTTTTTTGTTTAACATAATCATGATAGACTATGAAAGTTTAAATTCTGTGAACTGTTTACCTGAAGAAGTTCCATATGCCACGACGAATGATCTCTAAGCTTGCAACAATTGCAATCATGCCTTGTTTGTGCAAGAATGAGAAATTGAACCTCAACACAGTTTGCATCCAAGCAAGTCTCAGCACCACATTCAATGCCTGCAACGTTTTCGTTTTCGTTTTCTTTAGAAGTCGCCAAAAACGCAACATTTCAACAGAGATGTGTTCTTGTTTTCTGACTGATTAGATTATATTACTCACCATAGCAACAAAATATACGCTCTTTTGAGGTATAAGGAGCTTGTCTCTCAACCAACGATTCCTCGAATGGCGTTGCAGAAGCCCCCAGTCATAGACAAGGTCCCAGTACGTGCCCGACACGGCTGCTATCACTGAAAATACCCAAGATAGTATACGCCAAACATACATTCTTTCATTCAGACTGTATGCTGTCCTGAAGCAAACAGCAGCGATAGCAAACGAGTATTTCAATCCATTCAGGGCCTGCATTTTATCCTTCTCATCATACAGCCGACGAAGACACTGCAATATTACAAAAGAATAAATGATATTAAACTCGAAACAACTACGTTCAGATAGCCTGTGAGAGTTCCTTGTGTTTTTTCTACAATGCTAAGATCTTATGGCAAGATTGGAGTACCTGTTGAAGGCGTGCCCAGTATGGAATAACGGCAACAATGAAACTGAAGGTTTGGAATACAGTGTTGGCCTTGCACGTGGTTTTTCTCATTCTGTAATCTCCCCAACCATAATAGCAAATGTAAAATTCCAAACTTCTGAGTGCTTCCACCTGGCTTGTTAACTGATCAGCTAAGAAAAAGTCAGGGAGCACCACCTGAAACAACACATTTGTCTTAGTTCGAAATTACAACAGCAACTTCAGTATCTCCGAGCTTACGTATACATTATGGACGTCGTAATTTACCTTGTAGAGCGGAGCACAGATGCAGTGAAACAGACATGTGAGGAGGAAGAAACGACTTGAGCGATATATGATGTTAAGCGGGCAGATAAGTATTGCAGTTACAAGCTGCATATGAAGAGTTTGATCAGGCCCTACTATATATGCAAAATTAGAAGCACTTGAGAAGGTTAATGTGAAAATCTTACAATAACTGCAAACAGAGGCAGAAGTTCTGTAAATGCTTTGAAATCTTTTGTTCTTTCGTCCATTTGCATGTCAAGGTTTGAGAGGACTGAGCCTAGTCCAAGAACAGCTAGACCAAAACCAATAAGGAGAACTTGACGATACCCCAACTCATTTCCTTCCTTGAAACCAAATATGAAGGAATAATTCACTCGATATCGTCTCCAAAAGTATATGTTGGCTGCGTACATAATCAAATGCAGAAAAACCAATCCAAACAAGCTGCAAAACATAACATATCAGAGTTCACATGTCAAACCAAGTTTAAGATTGAGAATGTGTTAATATGACGTTGAGTTGTAGTTACCTGTAAAGAGGAAACATAGTTTCCATGTACTCTTTGCTTCCGTCGCTATTCACAAGATGCCGGGCATGTACAATTAAGATGAGTGCTAAAACAAGAGCTGTAGAACAGCCAGCTAGAAAACCTGCAAAAATGTTTAGTGTTCAGTAAAAAGGTGTATCCCTAAATAATGAGTTAATCTGAGCAGTTCGAGTTACCCATGGAAAATGTTGTCCTATGTCTCTCTCTCTTTGCTTTAGGTCGTAAAATATTCATCCCTTGGCTGCGATTGGCATTGCAGAAATGTTTGATGAATGTATTCTCTACCCTCTCCATTAACTTGGAAACCTGCAGTGGCATTTAGTATATTAGTATTGAAGAAAAGACATTGAAGAACTAGTTGAATTTAAAATATCTCACATCATCTGAGCTTCCAAAGTATGAACTATCTACCACTTCCATGTATGTTTTTGACGCATCTCTTGCCGTAATCTGCAATCAAATAACAAAGACATAAGAAAGAAGGAAGGAAGGAAGCATTTGTGATGATATGTTCAGTGAAATACCTTGTCATATTTCTTCATGATCTTGGAGAAGGCGAGTGTATTCAAGAAGCTGAGTAAATTGCATGAATGAGAAAAGATTAGGAATTAGAGCATTGAAAGAACGGATCAAAGAAGAAGATAAGAGGTTACCTGAAGCTCTTCAGAAGCCTAAGTTTCTGGTAAAACACAGAGAAGGCCTGCTTGAGTTGTTCTTCAACTTTCTTGAGATTGTCTCTACTGAACTGGAGTTCAGAGTTTTGAGGGAACTTAAGGAAGCCCTTGATGGTAGAACGAGGTGTTTCAATGGGATTATTGATTTTGACAAGATCAAGAACTTCTAATGGAGGTGGTCTAACACCAACACCCTTTCTTCTACTGGACTTGTCTTCTTCATCCTTTTTATCTACCAATTTTGTCTCGATGTCGTCCACACATTCGTTCGACTCGTCTATTTTCCCAAGCTTGGCTGCCCCATCTTCTTCTATTATCTCCATGCCCACATGATGCCTCTCTGCTCACCCAAACATACATTACAACAGTTTCTACTCAGTTTCTACTCAGTTTCTACTCAATTTCTACTCAGTTTCTACTCAGTTTCCACTACTATTCAACTCATTGAAAGCACTCATAAATGGCAAATATCAGATCATTGACAGACCTAGGCATGAATCATCTAACCAATTATAATCTAGTTTCAACAAAATATGAACAATCTGGAAATCAAAGAAATGAAAGAAAAAACTCACTTCCAGATTTTGCCCCTTTTGGAGTGGAAGCCGATAAAACAGCGGAAGAAGCAGCAATCCCGGAAGCAAGACGAGTAATCTCAACAGTCTTCTCACGCATATCGAAGACCGAACCCTTCGGATTCTCAACCCTAACTCTGAAAGCAATCAGAGCATCCATCTGCTTCCCCAACATCTCAGCTTCCTTCAATACCTCCTCCACCTTGGAGCTATAGAACTTCTCGACCTTATTAAACTCATCATCAAGCCTCCTGAAATAGACGAGTTCGTACTCGGAGCCTTGATCGGCGGTCATGAGGAACGTGGTCTTGTAACTCTTGGAGTCATTCTCGTGCTTAGAGGTCACGAGAATGGATTGCCTCTCGATATCGGAAGTGGGAGTAGAGGAATGAGTGAGGCCGCTGAAGGCTCTGTAGAGAGTGAGCTTGCGCTTTAAGGCAGAGGATTGAGGAGGAAGATTAAGGTCATTTGTGAGCTTGAATCTCTGAATCTCTTTCAAAAGCGTTTTGAGGAAATTGTAATCCATGTACGCCGCTTGCCATTCCGGCACCATTTGAGCGCGAAATTCCTTGCCGAACTTCATGGCTCAGATGAAGGGCACTGTGATTGTATTGAAGTGTATATACATACATATATATATATATATAAAGAAGGTAGAGAGGTTTGAAGGTTGTCGAGAAGCGCCATGGAAGTTGACTTGTGGAGAAAGCTAAGCAAATTGCATTATAGAAACAGAGGGTGATGTACGGTTGATCGGGACTGTGTCTGTGTCTGCGCGTTTCGAGGGAGACGAAGTGTGTTTGAATATTTCTAAAAGAGGCATTATTTTGTTTTCTTTTTTATGTTTTTTTTTAATTAAAAAGTTTTACAATAATGCGATTTTCACCTTCAAATTTTTAAATTTATTTAATGTGTCATGATCTTTTATTGTGATGTCACTGTCAATCATGCATACAGTGTGTCTTGTCTTCACTTGAAGTATAGAAGTAACACATGACTCGAGTATTTTAAGGAATACTCAGTGAGTGACCTATTATTGGGGTTAGGGAGGCAAACACATGCAATCATGATTAGGAACTTATCATTTAAAACATCATAGAGGTGGTCTTACATCTGGACTAATTGAATGTGTACTACTTTCTTACACATGGCCCGCACGTGCGATTGTGAGCCCACCAGGTGGTTCTCACACCCCTTAGGCCCATCATAGTCGGGTTAGTTGGCTATAGTTGGACGACCGGAGATACAACAAACTCTCGAATATCATGCAAGGCATGATCATCGTCATCATCATTATAGTGTACATGTTCGTACTCATTATCGTAAAATGAGAAGTAACTTGATGTAAATGAATATACAATATGCATGAGATCATTATAGTTTTCATCTTAAATCAATCCTGTGACACAACTCCAGACATATTTCACATGTTACTCTAAGTAACATGCATATATATGCCTTCGTACATTCATTATTTATAACATCATAGAGGTTGTGTATAAAAAAAATTATTCATCATAATGCAACATGGCATCTTGTACGTACACATTATCGTAATATAATGTATCGTCATATTATGTCATATCATCATGTCATAATGCATCATTATCGTAACATATCATAACATTATAGTACATCGTATCATCACAGCATCACAACATCATCATAATACATCATAATGTCATATCAACACACATCATCATAACATCCTAACGTCATCATAGCACAACATAATATCATATCAAATCACATCATCATAACATCATAGCTTCATCATAATATCATGTCGAATCACATCATCATAGCATCATAATATCATCATAACATCATATAGACGTACATCACACATGCAAGTACCACTGAACACATGTCATCATACATAAGACAAGTCTTCCCAACAAGCTGATAGCAAGGCCACCTACTCGATTAGCTTAAGTTAGTGTCACCAATATTCTGTGTTTCTGTCCTTTTTTATATTAAGAAAAGTTTTTTTAATTTTTTTTTACCAATTTCAAAGTTCCAATTTATTTGATTGAAAAAGAAATTTAAAATTTAAAAACAAAATTGAAAACTTTTCAAAATCTACTGGTATAATTATATTTTTTTTATAAAAAAAACTAATAAATAATTGAAAAAAGTTTAAGGATATTTTATTTATTTATTTAATCGGTATAATATTTTAACCCTAGTTAAGGAGTAGAAATAAACGTAACACTGTATTATTGGACTTACGGATGTTTTTGAAATAGTCATGTTTTGCCAACCCTAACAAAGAAGGAGCATCGAACATTGTTTAATATTTGTTATTTATATTTATGTACGATATATGTTATGGTGTAACACGTTTAACGTGTTTTATGATATGATACATGCATGATATGATATGGTATGTCGAAGGATATATGATGTGCATGATATGACATAAGACTATGCATGATATGAATGATACAAGATTCAACCCCGATACATGCCTTAAAGACTATGTTGTAAAATGATATGATATGAAGGAAAAACACTCGCCTGACCAAGAAAAGGCCTAGGAAGTGTGCGAACTGACTGGGAGGCCATACTCGCACGTGTGAGCCGTGTATAGAACAGTAAATACACATCCAATTCCCTGTTTAGAATAGCTGCCCAAGGGAATATAAAATGAAAAGATATGTCTCATTCATGATTGTTGTGTTTGCATATAACCCCAATAGTGGGGTCACTTACGGAGTATTTCTTAAAATACTCAAGTTTGGGAGGTCCCACATCGATTAGAGAAGGGAATGAGTGTCAGCAAGGACGCTGAGTCTCGGATGGGAGTGAATTTGAGATCTCACATCGATTGGAGAAAAGAACGAAGTATTCTTTACAAGGGTGTGAAAATCTCTCCCTAATAGACGCGTTTTAAAAATCTTGAGAGGAAATCCAAAAGGGAAAGCCCAAAGAGGACAATATCCGCTAGCGGTGGGCTTAGAGTCGGTATAGTAACGATCCTGATTTTCTATTAAAATCAAGGTCGACATTACATGCATAACATATCTACGATGCCATGGATTTAAACATTTATAAAATTCATTTCAATTTAAAATAAACTTCAATGAAATAACGAAAACGAAAAAAATATCAAGTTCAAAGCAAATAAATCGCCCAAATCTAGCCTAAGAGCTACAATTTAAACAGAAATGCAACTAACCTAGTTTTGGTTCTATGTTCATCACAACAATGTCGTCATCTATACAAGAGTCCTTACCTTTATCTGAAAGATAAAAGTGACATATGATTTGAATATTTTAAGAAATAATTAGAGTCAAGAAATGCAATCGCATGCAATTATGTTTGGGACCTATCATTTCATCATCATCATGGCCTTGGTCTCACTTTTCAGTTTGGCCCAAAATTGAATGTGCAGTACATATCTACAACTGACTAACACACGTGCGCATGGACCCCAGGCAAGCTCGTATACGTACTCCCTAGACCTTGCCTTCATCTAGTGCACACTCAAACCGCTGGAAAAATCTGAAGGAAATATAGTGCGAATAATATCACGGTGTACATAATAACGGAGAAGATCCAATGCACATGACATACATAAATGCATAAGGTCCCTATAGCTAAAATAACGGTACAAGTTTGTGATGCAATCCATTCACTCCTAACATAAGAGCCTATTAAACATTTATGCGTAGTCCTTATTATGTCATTCATACTTAACATAACTTACATGGCATGATACTCAATTATTGAAACTGAACAGACATGAGAATTGGCAGAGAAACACGAGGTAAGTTGAGACACCGAAAACTCCAGCTACTTGCCGGAGCTCTCGTGATTCTCCAACGTCTTTTTTTTTTTTTTCAACCATTACAAAATTTGTAATTTATGAGTTGCAAATATAAATATTTAAAAACGGCGGTAATTTTATTTTTACCAGAGTTTAAAAGGACAATTTGAAGTTATTAGGTATAAACAACGACTTTTCTAAATTTGAAGTCAACGTGAATTAAATATAATAATTTATGGCAACACCAAAATTAATATTTAAAAAAAAATTACTCAAGTGGTTGGGGTTGTTAATTAAATTAAGGATTGTTGGTGGACCCATTTGCAAACGACAAAGAAAATTTGATGTTTTTTCTAATATATTTCAATGCTTGATAATAAAAAATACATTTTAGATTTTGAAAAATTAAGTTAAAAATAAATAAAAATTAATGCGTTGACTTTGACTTAATTAGACGCTCAAATTGATTTGCCTCTTGTGTATATCCAAACAACATTGGAAAGATTTTTATCTTTTAATAAAAAAAAACATATAACTTACCGTTTAGTCTATCCACTTCTAAATTTGTAAATAAAAATTGACTTTTGTTATTCAACGATTTATAATAAAATATATTATATCGCCATTTGGTTTATTAATTTATTTTTATGAAAATATTTATTAAATATTTATCATCATTCTTATAATAAAAACTAAATTGTGGTATCTCATATTGGTTGGAGAGGAGAACGAAACACCCCTTGTAAGGGTGTAGAAACCTTTCCCTAGCAGACGCGTTTTAAACCCTTGAGGGGAAGCCCGAAAGGGAAAACCCAAAGAGGACAATATCTGCTAGCGGGGGGTTTGGGCCGTTACAAATTGTGTTAGAGCCAGACACTAGACGATGTGCCAGTGAGGAGACTGTTCCCCGGGAGGTAGACACGAGGTGGTGTGCCAGTAAGGACATTGGGCCCCAAAGGGGGGTGGATTTGGTGGTGATCCCACATCGATTGGGGAAAGAAACAAGTACTAGAAAGGACGCTGGGCCCTGAAGGAGGGTGGATTGTAATATCCCACATTGGTTGAAGAGAGGAGATGGAAACACCAAGTCTAAAAGGGAAAGCCACCCTAAAGCCTTCAGGGAAGCCTGAAAGTGAAAGTCACCCTCTACAAGGGTCTGAAAACTTTTCACTAGCAGACGCGTTTTTAAGCCTTGAAGGGAAGCGTGAAAGGGAAAACCCAGAGAGGACAATATCTGCTACCGGTTGTTGGATGATGGAAGTCCCACATCGGCTAATTTAGGGAATGATCATGGGTTTATACGTGAGGAATACTAACTCCATTGGTATGAGGCCTTTTGGGGAAGCCCAAAGCCAAGTCATGAGAGCTTATGCTCAAAGTGGACAATATCGTACCATTGTGGAGAGTCGTGTTCGTCTAACACCGGTCGGCTTGGACCGATACATAAATCATGTAGAATGATGAATAAAAACAAAAATTTTATTTATTTATTTTTGTAAAATTTGTCTTTATTGAGTCGTTGTTATATGTTATAAAACGTGAATTGGATCGAGCAATAGCACATGTGGGTGTATTTTTTATTTTATGGGCTAACTTAATGAATCTATCATTCTTAATTATTACTTTATAACTTCATATATATATATAATTTTAAAGGTGCAAGTGCAGGGATGGCATTAGAAGTAGGGGTAGTGTTGAATAAAAAATGGAGTGTGATGACCAAATCTTCTGTACCCCATTCATTTTCAACATTTAATACAAATTGTTAGACGAACACGACTCTCCACAATGGTATGATATTGTCCACTTTGAGCATAAGCTCTCATGGCTTTGCTTTGGGCTTCCCCAAAAGGCCTCATACCAATGGAGATAGTATTCCTCACTTATAAACCCATGATCATTCCCTAAATTAGTCGATGTGGGACTTCCATCATCCAACACAAATAACTTTAACTTATTTTATTTTTGAAGTCTATTTTTAAATAATATATACATGTACTATGTGTCTAATGGTCGTTTTTTATATTTAGTTTTCCAATATCATATATCAAAATCTCCGTTTACATACAGAAAGAGATAGGATATAGAAAGTTTTCTCTTCGATGATTAAATAAAGACAAAAAGATTAGGATTGTATTTCCCGTTTCCATTCTTGATAATATAATTACAGTAATAATTTTTTTTTTGAAAATTACGTTGTAATATTAAATTTGATTTTTAAATTTTTTTTATTTATGGAACATTATTATATTATTAAGATATTTTATAGTTTTTCACTAAATAGTTGAATTGAAAATTATTTATTTAAAAGTTTTTTATTCAAAATAATAATTATTATGATTGAGAGTAGATTATAAAACAAATGGGAAATTAATTTTTATTTCTAAAAAAATAAATAAATTTTTTCATAAAAATAGAGATTAAAATAGGTGATGAGGTGAAAGATAGTGATACTGGAACGACCATAGAAACTAAGTTAAGATAGTAGTATGCATTGTTTATCCTTAGTAGTTCATAGGTTAGAGTTTCATTTTCGCACCGGAATTTATGTTTTTTTTTTTTTTTTTGTTATAACATTGATGTATCAGTCCATGGCCTCATTTGAAAGAGTTTATTAACTTTTTCACGTATTTTTTTGAAAAGTCATACATGTTGTGAGGCCCCTCATCTAGGTTAGAAAACTAGGGGTGTTAAGTTGGTATAAGAGCCCTAAGTTTTTAGTTCCGTAGACTGACCTACAATGTGAGCCCAACATGCTATCATGGTTCTTCAACATACGCACTATCACTATCAATTGCTCATTTCAACACCGAAAACATTGAAACTTAGTTTCATAAACATCAAGTTTACTGTGCAGAAATTGTAGTCCACAAGTTTTTTTGAACACGTTAGAATGATACATAACTTGTCTTGGATGTGTTCAGATGATAACTAACCTAAAGTCTAAATGAAATACCACTATCCTATGCATGTGTCATAGTCTATACCTATATACAGTTTCTTGCTTTTACTTGGAATAAAAGTAGCACATGGAGTAAGTGACTTCACTATTGGAGTCAGAGAATGCAAACACATGCAATTCATGATTAGAGACCTGTCGTTAAAACCACCATAGAGGTGGGCTCCAATTTGGATAAGATTGGATGTGTAGTACTTCCATATACATGACCCATACGTGCGAGCGTGAATCCTCAGTTCGCACCCCTCGGACTCATCATAGTCGAGCTAGTTGTCTATAATCAGATGTATGGAGGTTAGCAAACCCTCAAATATCATGAAAGGAATGATTATCATCATCATAGTGTACTCGTCCGTACTCGTTATCATAAATGCAGAAATAATCCTATGTATATGAACACACAATATGCATGAGATCCCTATAGTTTTCATCTAAAATTATTCTTATGACACAACCCTATATATCATTCACATACTACCCTAGGTAATATGCCTGCATTGGATTTCATCGTTCATCATCATTAACATCATTTAGGGTTCTGTCTAGAAAAATCCTCGTCGTAATGCATCATGTCATTTAGTACATGCACATCATCTTAATATGAAATATCATCATATTAAGTTATCTCGTCATCATGCAACTTATATCATCATGTTATCATGCATCATCATCATATCGTCATATCATATCATTATCATGTCATCATATCATACCATCATCATGTCATCATATCATATATAACATTATTACATCATCATATAACAACGTCATATCATTATATATCATCATCATATAATATCGTCACATCATCATAATACATAAAGGATAAATGACACGTACAAGTGCCATTGCACCCGTGTCGTCATACATAAGGTAAGTCTTCCGACCGAGCCGATAGTAAGGTCACTTACTTGGTTGGCCTTAGCAGGCATTCTCCCTAAATTTAAATGCTTGAGTTTATCCTTTGAGGTTGTTCCAAGTATCATCGCCCCTCTTAGAGATTTGTCAAACTTCCTTAGCAAATCTCATTTTTCTAATTTAATTCAACTCAAATGAAGGAAACAGACCTTATACTGACCTATATTGCGTTAAGTAAGGTCAAATTCCGCTCTGGGAGCGTCAAAGCTATAGGAATTGGTGCCAAAATGTTTACCACTGAGCCAAATACGCTGATTTTGAGCCAAGGGCCACGAAGGAACAAGAAGAGAGTAAATTACCTTAGCCACGAATCAAGAACCTCCAAAGACCTTCCACGGTATAGCATGTTCATGACTCAGACTACGCTGAGCTTTGGTATTCAGACTTCGCCGCTTGGAACGTATGTAGTCTCGGGCATATGTATTTCGGTTGCATCACAAGGCAAACCCTGGATGCAACATTAGACTACATCGCTTGAATGTAAAAAGTCTTGGATGTAGGTTTTCAAACTATGCTGCTTGGAACGCTTGAATGTAAGAAGCTGATAACTCTCCAAAAGTAGAGTTATATCAAGTCTTTTTACGGTTAATTTTGCACTTATACTCACCATTTTCTCATTAATTGCTCAATTTATTCTAATTAGTATACATGAAATAGTCAATTGTGGTTTAATATGAAAAGGAGAGCAATTTGCATAAATCGAGCTTAATTGTACACTTAATTGAGATATTTGGTAAAATTACAGAACATTTATGCTAAACCATGATGCTGTAGCAAATCTGGAACCAACATTGCTTGCAAATCTAGAAATAAATTGTTGACCTTGATGCTGAAGCAATTCGGAAAGCAAACATTTTGGGGATGACCTGGAAATTTTAATCCACATCAGCAGTCCACGTGGATCATTGGCTACCAAATTAAAAACATCATAGGTGGACGATTTTATCCTTTCTCAGCCCTAAATGAGAAGAAACAACCATTATAAAAGGAAAAGAATACCTAAAATAGAGGAGAGCCACACTTTGGGGGAGAAATCGGATTAGACAGCAGCAGCCTCTGCTGCTGTGTGAACTGCTGGAAACTAGAGAAGAAGAAGAAAATCCTAATCCAGCAGCTGTTGACAGCAAAAGGAAAAGGAGACCAATAAGGATTGATTTGGGCAAAGAGGTGGACGTGAGAGCTCAAGGGAAGGGAACTTCCATTGACGAACGACAACAAACCGGGATAACTCTCTATTTCCTTATTCTCTTTTCTCATTCCATCAATTTTACATGATTGAGATGCGAATTCCTCTGTTTAATTCAATTTGTATGGAGAGCTAAATCCGTGCATTATTAGACCCGAAATGCAAGCAACCACGTTTGAGCTAAAGCCCGTGATGTTTCAAATATTGCAAACCATTGGAAAATTTCATGGACTATCGTCGGAAGATCCCCACCTACACCTAAAGTCATTTTTGAGAGTTAGTGACTCATTTCGATTTCAAGGAGTGGATAAAGACGTGATTAGATTGAGCTTATTCCCTTATTCTTTGAGGGATGGTGCTAAATCATGGTTGAATACCTTAGCACCAAGAACAATTGATTCTTGGAATAGTCTAGCAAAAAATATTTTGATAAAGTATTTTCCACCCACTAGAAACGCACGGTTCAGAAATGAAATTGTTGCTTTTCAACAGTTTGAAGATGAGACACTAAGTGAAGCTTGGGAGAGATTCAAGAAGATGCTTAGAAAGTTTCCTCACCATGGACTACCTCATTGTATACAAATGGAGACTTTCTACAATGGACTGAATATTGCTACTAAACAAGTAGTAGATGCTTCCGCCAATGAATCTATTTTGTCAAAGACATACAATGAAGCATATGAGATTTTAGAGAGAATAGCATCTAACAATTGTCAATGGGCCGATGTGAGAAGCAACCCAGGAAAGAAGACCCGAGGAGTACTTGAAGTGGATGCTTTGTCCTCTATCAATGCTCAACTAGCTTCGGTGACTAATATTTTACAAAATCTAGCATTGGGACAAGGCTCAATGACCAAAGCACCAGTCCGTACAGCTACTGTAATGACCCAGACAGCAGNCCTAATCCAGCAGCTGTTGACAGCAAAAGGAAAAGGAGACCAATAAGGATTGATTTGGGCAAAGAGGTGGACGTGAGAGCTCAAGGGAAGGGAACTTCCATTGACGAACGACAACAAACCGGGATAACTCTCTATTTCCTTATTCTCTTTTCTCATTCCATCAATTTTACATGATTGAGATGCGAATTCCTCTGTTTAATTCAATTTGTATGGAGAGCTAAATCCGTGCATTATTAGACCCGAAATGCAAGCAACCACGTTTGAGCTAAAGCCCGTGATGTTTCAAATATTGCAAACCATTGGAAAATTTCATGGACTATCGTCGGAAGATCCCCACCTACACCTAAAGTCATTTTTGAGAGTTAGTGACTCATTTCGATTTCAAGGAGTGGATAAAGACGTGATTAGATTGAGCTTATTCCCTTATTCTTTGAGGGATGGTGCTAAATCATGGTTGAATACCTTAGCACCAAGAACAATTGATTCTTGGAATAGTCTAGCAAAAAATATTTTGATAAAGTATTTTCCACCCACTAGAAACGCACGGTTCAGAAATGAAATTGTTGCTTTTCAACAGTTTGAAGATGAGACACTAAGTGAAGCTTGGGAGAGATTCAAGAAGATGCTTAGAAAGTTTCCTCACCATGGACTACCTCATTGTATACAAATGGAGACTTTCTACAATGGACTGAATATTGCTACTAAACAAGTAGTAGATGCTTCCGCCAATGAATCTATTTTGTCAAAGACATACAATGAAGCATATGAGATTTTAGAGAGAATAGCATCTAACAATTGTCAATGGGCCGATGTGAGAAGCAACCCAGGAAAGAAGACCCGAGGAGTACTTGAAGTGGATGCTTTGTCCTCTATCAATGCTCAACTAGCTTCGGTGACTAATATTTTACAAAATCTAGCATTGGGACAAGGCTCAATGACCAAAGCACCAGTCCGTACAGCTACTGTAATGACCCAGACAGCAGCTGAATCTTGTGTATATTGTGGAGAAGAACACACTTTTGATCAATGTCCAAGCAATCCGGCCTCCATTTTTTATGTGGGGAATCAAGCTAGTCAAGGGAACCCGAAAAATAATCCATTCTCAAATACTTATAATCCGGGGTGGAGAAATCATCCAAACTTCTCATGGAAGGGACAAGGCTCATACAATCAACAAATGCCACCTAAAGCAATTTATCTTCCAGGTTTTGAATTACAAAACCAAATAGCATATGGTTCTCTACAAGCCACCACCCAAGGGGAAGGAACTAGCCAAGCTCAAGACATACCGAGAACATCTCTTGAGAGCCTAATAAAGAAATATATGGCTAAAAATGATGTTGTGATACAAAANTTTGAGGGATGGTGCTAAATCATGGTTGAATACCTTAGCACCAAGAACAATTGATTCTTGGAATAGTCTAGCAAAAAATATTTTGATAAAGTATTTTCCACCCACTAGAAACGCACGGTTCAGAAATGAAATTGTTGCTTTTCAACAGTTTGAAGATGAGACACTAAGTGAAGCTTGGGAGAGATTCAAGAAGATGCTTAGAAAGTTTCCTCACCATGGACTACCTCATTGTATACAAATGGAGACTTTCTACAATGGACTGAATATTGCTACTAAACAAGTAGTAGATGCTTCCGCCAATGAATCTATTTTGTCAAAGACATACAATGAAGCATATGAGATTTTAGAGAGAATAGCATCTAACAATTGTCAATGGGCCGATGTGAGAAGCAACCCAGGAAAGAAGACCCGAGGAGTACTTGAAGTGGATGCTTTGTCCTCTATCAATGCTCAACTAGCTTCGGTGACTAATATTTTACAAAATCTAGCATTGGGACAAGGCTCAATGACCAAAGCACCAGTCCGTACAGCTACTGTAATGACCCAGACAGCAGCTGAATCTTGTGTATATTGTGGAGAAGAACACACTTTTGATCAATGTCCAAGCAATCCGGCCTCCATTTTTTATGTGGGGAATCAAGCTAGTCAAGGGAACCCGAAAAATAATCCATTCTCAAATACTTATAATCCGGGGTGGAGAAATCATCCAAACTTCTCATGGAAGGGACAAGGCTCATACAATCAACAAATGCCACCTAAAGCAATTTATCTTCCAGGTTTTGAATTACAAAACCAAATAGCATATGGTTCTCTACAAGCCACCACCCAAGGGGAAGGAACTAGCCAAGCTCAAGACATACCGAGAACATCTCTTGAGAGCCTAATAAAGAAATATATGGCTAAAAATGATGTTGTGATACAAAATCAACAAGCATCCTTGCGAAATTTGGAAGTTCAAGTAGGTCAATTAGCAAATGAGTTACGAAATAGACCTCTTGGAAAGTTGCCGGCAGACACCGAAACNGTTTGAAGATGAGACACTAAGTGAAGCTTGGGAGAGATTCAAGAAGATGCTTAGAAAGTTTCCTCACCATGGACTACCTCATTGTATACAAATGGAGACTTTCTACAATGGACTGAATATTGCTACTAAACAAGTAGTAGATGCTTCCGCCAATGAATCTATTTTGTCAAAGACATACAATGAAGCATATGAGATTTTAGAGAGAATAGCATCTAACAATTGTCAATGGGCCGATGTGAGAAGCAACCCAGGAAAGAAGACCCGAGGAGTACTTGAAGTGGATGCTTTGTCCTCTATCAATGCTCAACTAGCTTCGGTGACTAATATTTTACAAAATCTAGCATTGGGACAAGGCTCAATGACCAAAGCACCAGTCCGTACAGCTACTGTAATGACCCAGACAGCAGCTGAATCTTGTGTATATTGTGGAGAAGAACACACTTTTGATCAATGTCCAAGCAATCCGGCCTCCATTTTTTATGTGGGGAATCAAGCTAGTCAAGGGAACCCGAAAAATAATCCATTCTCAAATACTTATAATCCGGGGTGGAGAAATCATCCAAACTTCTCATGGAAGGGACAAGGCTCATACAATCAACAAATGCCACCTAAAGCAATTTATCTTCCAGGTTTTGAATTACAAAACCAAATAGCATATGGTTCTCTACAAGCCACCACCCAAGGGGAAGGAACTAGCCAAGCTCAAGACATACCGAGAACATCTCTTGAGAGCCTAATAAAGAAATATATGGCTAAAAATGATGTTGTGATACAAAATCAACAAGCATCCTTGCGAAATTTGGAAGTTCAAGTAGGTCAATTAGCAAATGAGTTACGAAATAGACCTCTTGGAAAGTTGCCGGCAGACACCGAAACGCCAAAAAGAGAGGGAATGGAGCAATGTCAAGCAATAGAGTTGAGAAGTGAGAAAGAAATACTCAGCAGAGGAGAAAAAAATTAAAGAATACGGTGATAGTCGCTCTCAAGAAACTACTGATACATAACAAAGAAAGGAGGAAGCTGCTGTACAGGAAGAGCACAACAAAAATTATGCAGACGCTGCTGTACAGAAAGAGCAAAGCAAAAATTATGCAGAAAATGTGGTGCCTCCTAAAATGCAAACAACAGTCAGCAGTGGACAAGAAAGCAGAAAATGCACATCAGCACCTCCTTTTCCACAAAGAATAAAGAGNTGGAGACTTTCTACAATGGACTGAATATTGCTACTAAACAAGTAGTAGATGCTTCCGCCAATGAATCTATTTTGTCAAAGACATACAATGAAGCATATGAGATTTTAGAGAGAATAGCATCTAACAATTGTCAATGGGCCGATGTGAGAAGCAACCCAGGAAAGAAGACCCGAGGAGTACTTGAAGTGGATGCTTTGTCCTCTATCAATGCTCAACTAGCTTCGGTGACTAATATTTTACAAAATCTAGCATTGGGACAAGGCTCAATGACCAAAGCACCAGTCCGTACAGCTACTGTAATGACCCAGACAGCAGCTGAATCTTGTGTATATTGTGGAGAAGAACACACTTTTGATCAATGTCCAAGCAATCCGGCCTCCATTTTTTATGTGGGGAATCAAGCTAGTCAAGGGAACCCGAAAAATAATCCATTCTCAAATACTTATAATCCGGGGTGGAGAAATCATCCAAACTTCTCATGGAAGGGACAAGGCTCATACAATCAACAAATGCCACCTAAAGCAATTTATCTTCCAGGTTTTGAATTACAAAACCAAATAGCATATGGTTCTCTACAAGCCACCACCCAAGGGGAAGGAACTAGCCAAGCTCAAGACATACCGAGAACATCTCTTGAGAGCCTAATAAAGAAATATATGGCTAAAAATGATGTTGTGATACAAAATCAACAAGCATCCTTGCGAAATTTGGAAGTTCAAGTAGGTCAATTAGCAAATGAGTTACGAAATAGACCTCTTGGAAAGTTGCCGGCAGACACCGAAACGCCAAAAAGAGAGGGAATGGAGCAATGTCAAGCAATAGAGTTGAGAAGTGAGAAAGAAATACTCAGCAGAGGAGAAAAAAATTAAAGAATACGGTGATAGTCGCTCTCAAGAAACTACTGATACATAACAAAGAAAGGAGGAAGCTGCTGTACAGGAAGAGCACAACAAAAATTATGCAGACGCTGCTGTACAGAAAGAGCAAAGCAAAAATTATGCAGAAAATGTGGTGCCTCCTAAAATGCAAACAACAGTCAGCAGTGGACAAGAAAGCAGAAAATGCACATCAGCACCTCCTTTTCCACAAAGAATAAAGAGGAAGGAAGAAGCCCACTTTGAGAAGTTCATGGATATATTTAAGGAAATTCACCTAAATCATTAGTGGAAGCTTTGAAGCAAATGCCAAATTATGTGAAATTCTTGAAGGATGTGCTCACCAATAGAAGAAAATTTGAAGAATTCAAGGTGGTACCATTAAATGAAGAGTGTAGTGCAATATTGAAAACAAGATCCCACTAAAGGAGAAAGACCCCGGTTCATTCACAATTCCAATATCAATAGGAGGAAAGAAGCTAGGTCGAGCATTATGTGATTTGGGATCAAGCATTAATCTAATGTCGTTGTCTATTTACAAAAAGTTAGGTATTGGTGAAGCTAGACCAACTACAGTCACCCTTCAACTACATACCGATCTTTCACTTACCCAGAAGGCAAAATTGAAGATATCCTAATTCAAGTGGACAAGTTCATATTTCCAGCAGATTTTATCATTTTGGATTATGAAGTAGACCATGATGTACCAATTATTTTGGGGAGACCATTTTTTAAAACCAAAAGAACATTGGTAGATGTCCACAAGGGAACTATAATATTGAGAATGAATGATCAACAAATATAATTTCATATGAACGACAACATGAAATATCCAGCAGTAGTAGAGGAATGCTCAGCAATTTATAAACTGACAGAGAATCCAACAGTTGATAGTTGGAAACAGCAGCAAGAAGAAGACAGCAGCTGGAATAATTGCACTACACAACAAGCAGAATTGGAGAAAACTCTAAGAGTTTGTGAATCACTGAAATTAGAGGAAAGAATGAATTCATCAATG
>NC_036644.1:4771157-4781157 GCF_002806865.2 Cucurbita pepo subsp. pepo
AAATGCCAGCTTCTGCCTTTTTGTCAAGCTTATCAAACTTGACCCGTAGAATGTAAGTGAAGTAAAGACACCCCAATACTCTAAGGAACTTTAAAGAAGGTTTGTAACCATACCAAACTTCAAATGGTGTCAGGTCCTTCACAGCTTTTGTTAAAATTCGATTTTGCAAGCACATAATAGTGTTTGCTGCTTTTCCCCAAAAACATTTTGGAAGATCCTTCTCATGAAGCATGCATCTCGTCATCTCCATTATGAATCTATTCCTCCTTTCACTGACGCCATTCTGTTGAGGAGTGTATGGTGTTGTCAATTGATGTTCAATTCCAGCCTCTTCATAAAACCTGTTAAAAGTTTCTAAAGTGTACTCCTTGCTACTATCTGATCTTATAGTCTGAATCAAGCATGCACCTTCATTCTCAACTTTGGCTTTGAATTTCCAAAATATACCCGCAACTTCTGACTTTTGCTTCAGCAAGAATATCCAACACATTCTTGTTAGTTCATTAATAAAAGCAATGTAATAAAGATTACCATTTAATGATGGTGTTCGCTGAGGACCACAAAAATCAGTATGAACCAGTTGCAATTTTTCGAGGCTTTCCATGCCTGTTTAGGAAAGGGTTGCCTATGTTGCTTCCCAAAAATACAAGTACGACAAGGAGGCATGTCCTCATCAGTGTTAGTGAGTTCTTCTACTAGTTTCTTTGATTGCATCTGAAGCAAACCTTGATGATGAAAGTGTCTAAGTCTTTTGTGCCAAATCTCAATGGTACTAACTCTGGATATAAAGGCCGTCGGATTTAGAGCAAAGCTTTTTCCTTCCATTTTGACATTGAACAAGTCTTTGCCACTAGCATCTTTGATCAAGCACTGCTTATTCTCAAACAACACTTTATAGCCTTTATCAAGTAACTGACCAACACTTAAGATATTTTGATCAATTTTAGGCACAAATAAAACATCTGGAATAAATTTTGTACCTTCATAACTTGTTATAGCTACTGTGCCTTTACCCTTGACTTCCAAGTGTTCACCATTGCCAATCCTCACTCTCTTATCTTCTTCGGTGTCTCTTAATTCCTCAAAAGACTCCTTGTCATATGTCATGTGATTTGTGCACCCAAAGTCAATCAACCAGCTCTCGCTTGATTCTTTGCTTGAGGAAGAAGTGACCATACACAATTGAGCTTCTTCTTCTTCTTCTTGATCAACAATCCCATCAATCGAATCGCTTTTTCGAGAAATACAAGACATCTAAGTCATACAAGTAAAGAGATATATTCATTGATAAGAAAAATCAAAAATGGGAACGGTGATTGGATTGATGATAAAATAGAATCCTGGGTCTCGAACAGTGATTGGATTGATGATAAAGAAAGAGAATTCTTGGTTCAGTTCTCCACCTTAACGACAGAAAAAAGGATTGATCAAATTCTATTGAGTCTGACTCATAGTGATCATTTATCAAAGAATGACTCTGGTTATAAAATGATTGAACAACCGGGAGTCTGTGCATCTACTTCTTTCACCAGATCTTTGGCTTTGCAGATCACAGCTTCATGTCCAAGTTGATTGCATTTGGAGCAGAAGGCGTCAGGTCTTCTCCAACACTTGTATGGTGGATGACCTTTCTTCTCACAATGGCGGCAAGGTGGATAGGATTTTTTGAAACCTCCTCCTTCTATTTTTTGATAATTGACATATGAATCTCCATACGTCAATTGATTTTTGAAATTTTTGTTGTTATTATACCTGCTGCTGTCTTGATGCTTAACACGTAAGGCACCTTCAATCACCCCTTCTTGCCTCATAGACCTCCTTTACTCTTGTGCTTGTAAAGCATTCAAGAGCTCTGTAAGAGAAATCTTTGACAAGTCTTTGGTGTTCTCGAGAGTAGTAATAGTGGCTTCAAACTTCTCTGGAACAGTGACTAGCAGCTTTTCAACGATTCTGGAATCATTTAATACAGAACCAAGCAATCTCACCTTGTTGGCGATGTTGAGAAGTCTATCAGAGTACTCTTTCACGATTCAGACTCCATCTTCTGCAACTCGAAATCCCTAATCAAATTTAGGGCTTTCATTCCACGAATCCTCTCATCTCCTTCATTTTCGGCCTTGAGATAATCCCAGATTTCCTTTGCTGTTTTGAGGGACATTATTAGCATGAAGATCATTTGAGATACAGCGGCAAATAGGCAAGCTTTCGCCTTTGATTTCCTTGTCTTCTTTTCCTTCTGTACTTTGATTTGTGCTATAGTAGGATTTGCTGGAAGCGGAGGGACCTCGTAATCCTCTTCTATTGCTTCCCAAAGATCCAAGGCTTCCAAATAAGTCTCCATACGAATTGCCCACATTTGATAATTGTCTCCATCGAAAACTGGTGGTGCAACAGCGGAAAAACTGGATTCTCCTCCCATATTGATCTCACAGATCCCTTAAGAAGATAGCTCTGATACCAATTGTTAGTGAAAGAGTGAGTTATTGAATGATTGATGAGAAGATTAAATTATGAAGAGCAAAAATGCTCTATATATATACAAGAGAATACAAAAAGATATTTAGAAAATCTACCTACAAATCTGCAGAAAATCTGATAACAAACCAGTAAACAAATCAAAACAAAATCTAATCAAACCAAAACTAAATCAAATCAAAAACTAAATCTAACTTCTAACTCTAATAGAGAGTTAGTTAGATACTAACTTACAGCAATCTAAACAAATACGTGATCTCAACAGTCCTCTACCTCAAATTGTGTCACATCCACGATTTGTTCTCCCTATACTGCTGTCAAGAGTAATCTTCAATGCCTGCTCCTCCACAGTATGTCTTTGCGTACGTTGTTCATGAACCAATAGACTACTCTGCAATGCATCAATGGTCATGGTGTCCAAATCGTTGGATTCTTCAATGGAGCAAGCCACGTAATCAAACTTTGAAGCCATGGAGCGCAGAATTTTCAAAACAATGCTAACATCACTCATCTTTTCACCATGGAAACGCATTTTATTAGCAATGGTGAGATACGAGAAAAGAAATCAGAAATAGTCTCACCATCCTTCATATGAAGGGTCTCAAAGTCCTTGCGCAGAGCCTGTAGTTGTGCTCGTTTCACCCTTGTATTTCCTTGGAATTTTTTTTCATTGAATCCCAAATTCCTTTAAATTTCTTTATCCAAAATAGTCTCCAGAATTGAGCGATCAATGACCTGGAAAAGGTAGTTCTTAACTTTAAGTCTTTCAATTTCTAATCTGACACCTCCTTCTTCTGTTCATATGAGTAATTAGCGTTATTTGTTACAGCAGAAATCCCAGACTCAACTACTTTCCAGTATTCTCTAGAGCGACGAAAGTTCTCCAATAACATGCTCCAATGATTGTAGTGACCAACAAATTTTGGTATTGCTGGTTGAACAAAACTGTCTTGTCATCTTGTCTGATACCAAAACAAAGAATCTGGCATAAGATCATATCTATGATGAGATATCGGCATAAGATCATATCAGTGATATGATATTCAGGAACTAAAACATAAAAATAGCAACTCAATCTTTTTCAACAATGTTTGGCCTAATATATTCCTCACCTAAATGAGATGCTTGCACCACATTATGGGTACCCAACTCACGATTTTTAGGAAGTCATGCTCATCTTATGCACCGATGACATGACCTTTATGGACTTTAATTGGGAGTAAATCTAGAAACGTATAAAGCCTTAAGCTTTGGTAGACAAACTATGCCGCTTGGAACGTATAAAGCCTTGGGCATATGTATTTCGGTTGTATCTAAGGGCAAACTAGATGCAGGATTAGACTATTAGACTACATCGCTTGGAATGTAAGAAGTCTTGGATGTAGGGCAGGGCAAGCCCTAGAAGATGCGGGTTAGACTATGCCGCTTGGAATGTATGAAGGAAGTCTTGGTGTAGGTTTTCAAACTATGCCGCTTGGAATGTATGAAGGAAGTCTTGGTGTAGGTTTTCAAACTATGCCGCTTGGAATGTATGAAGCGCTGGGCATAGGTTTTCAGATCGCATTGTAGGGCAAGCCTTAGATGCGGGCTCAAACGTCGCTCGGAACACATGAAAGCTTGAATGTAGGTTAAGATTTTATCTTAACAAGCTGTAGAGATAGAAAAATGTGGCTGCTGGGATTCGAGCCCAGGTCTCCACGGCCACAACGTGGAATTCTCACCACTAAACTACAGCCACAATTGTTTATAAATAGTCAAGGTAAGTACCCACCTAGGAATTTTCTTAAAAAATACTAGTATGAATCGCTTGGATTTCTGAATGAACTTCAAACCAAGTATTAGTATATATGAAAGAAAAACTCAAAGAACCGTGAGTTAAGACCTTGAACCGATCAAATTTCTTGAGATTTAAGTAACATTAAAATGATCCACTAAATGAACTTCATTGCCTATGACATTTTAATGCTGAGTATATTATGGCAAGTTAAGACTATATATGAAATTTTATGGTCATTGGATATGGTGTAGTAGGTAAACAAAGAAACGGTGTAAAATTACCATAATGCCTCAAGATAATTTACTTTCGGTTCATGACCTAGATGACATCCAAATGCTATGAACCTTTATAGTAGTTCTTATTTTATGATGTTTGATGATTTTTTTGAAGTTTTAAAGTCATCAGAAAGTTAAGTATCAAAACAAAAAATTAGGGGTAAAATGACCAAAATGTCCATAAGACTATTTATGATATTTTATGGTTTAGACAATGCTCCAAATGATTTGCTACTTCTTATAAGGTCTATTCTTATGGACATGAAGGTATGTTCAAGATTTCAAGTTGATTAGAGCAAGTTTGGAACCTAAATCAAGTTAGGACCTAAAAAACACCTAAAGGCAACACCTCAAGACTCAAGACTATTCTAGAACCTTCTAAAGAATTTATTATAAATCTATGACTTTTTAGAATAATTCATGCTTGTTAATATGATGGGTGCATAAAACTTTTTAGACCCTGGATGCAGGATTAGACTATATGGTTTGGAATGTAAGAAGCCGTAGATATAGGTTTTCAAACTATGCCGCTTGGAATGCATGAAGCGTTGGGCATAGGTTTGCAGATCGTATCACCGGGAAAGCCTTAGATGCGGGTTCAAACTACGTCGCTTGGAACACATGAAACCTTGGACGTAGGTTAAGACTCTATCGTTTGGAAAGTAGGAAATCTTGGACACAGGTTTTTCAGCTTCATGACTAGTACCATAAATCCTAAAGGGATTGTCTTGGAGAACAAACCAAGAACAGAACATGATATGAAAAAATAAGACAACGATCAAAAAAAAAATTATATGAAAATGTGGCTGCTGGGATTCAAGACCAGGTCTCCATGGCTACAACGTGGAATTCTCACCACTAAACTACAACCACAAATGTTACAAAACAGTCGATGTAAGTAGCCACCTTGAAATTTTCTTAAGAAATACTAGTAGGAATCGCTTGGATTTCTGAATGAACCTTAAATCAAGTATTAGTTAATGATATATGAAAGAAAAACTCAAAGAACTGTGAGTTAAGGCCTTGAACCGATCAAATTTCTCGAGATTTAAGTAATATTAAAATGATCCACTAAATGAACTCCGCTGCCTATGACATTTTAATGTTTTATATATTATGGCATGTTAAGACTATATATGAAATTTTATGGTCATTGGATAAGGTGTAGTAGGTAAACAAAGAAACGGTGTAAAATTACCATAATGCCTCTAAGATAATCTACTTTCGAGTCATGACCTAGATGACATCCGAATGCTATGAACCTCTAGAGTAATTCTTAGTTTATGATGTTTGATGATTTTTTTAAGTTTTAAAGTCATCATAAAACGTTAAGTATCAAAACAAAAAATTAGGGGTAAAATTACCAAAATTCCCCTAGGACTATTTATGATATTTTACGGTTTAGACAATGCTCCAAATGATTTGCTAGTTCTTATAAGGTTTATTCCTAAAGACAAGAAGGTATGTTCAAGATTTCAAGTTGATTAGAGTAAGTTTGGATCCTAAACCAAGTTAGGACCTAAAAAACACGTAAAGGAAACACCTCAAGACTCAAGACTCAAGACTCTTCTAGAACCTTCTAAACAATTCATTATAAATCTATGACTTTTTAGAACAACTCATGCTTGTTAATATGATGGGTGCATATGAATTTTTAGACCCTGGATGCAGGATTATACTACATGGCTTAGAATGTAAGAAGCCGTGGATATAGGTTTTCAAACTATGCCGCTTGGAATGCATGAAGTGCTGGGCATAGGTTTTCAGATCGCATTGTAGGGCAAGCCTTAGATGCGGGCTCAAACTACGTCGCTCGGAACACATGAAAGCTTGAATGTAGGTTAAGATTTTATCGCTTGGAAAGTAGAAAACCTTGGACACAGGTTTTCAGCTTCATGACTAGTGCTATCAATCCTGTTAAGGATATTTAATACTAAATTATAGTTTACTATATATATATATATATCATATTTGATATTTTATTATAAGTAAATATCTAGATATTTGTCTTTCTAAAGGTATGTTTCTATATATTATTTTTTTCATTTATTACTCCTTCCATATCCTTGTAATTTATTTGATTATAAATAAGATAACTTTCACACCATTTACATGTGGTGGATTAAGCAAACATTCTCATGGTATTAGAACCCTTTCGGTTTAGCAATCCCGATCCCTTATTTTCAATGGATTCTGAATCCCCTACTCATTCTCTTCTTCACCACCCCAGCTCGCTTTGACGCCATAGGGGCAGTCTCCATGGCTGCGACATGCGAAGTCGATTGATTTCTCTTCGACTCCACCCTTTTGACCTCCAAATCACCGTTCGCCATACTCTGTACATACAACCTCACCTTTTCCAACACAATCGATTTTCCCTCCACCAACATAGTCTCTTTCATTTTCTTCCCAATCTTCCCTTCATTCTTCACAGAAACCCTAACCTAAACCTATCGACCTTTTGCAAAGATTTACCTTTGGAATCTAGGCGCCGCACTGGCCTCTTCACCAACCAAGTCGTCGCCTCCCTTCTCGCCAAAATTGGCTCCTTCACCCACTGTGGCGACTCTTCCGGCTTCAACATTGTCTTTGTCCCTTGCTCTAGATTTCTCCTTCTACTTTTTGGGATAGACATATTCTCACCAGAGCCAAGGCAACATTGTCACTGAGCGACGATCCCTCTTCATGGGTTACACATTCTCGTCGAAGCCAAGGCAGCATCGCCGCTGAGCGGCGATCCCTCTGTAGTTTTCGATGGACAAAAAAGTGTTTCTCTACGCCTCCTCTAAACCAGGTTGTTGACATCTTCATGAAAAGTGCTTCTCAACCTCTCTTTGAATTTTTCAGATCCAAGCTTCACATTCATTCAAATCCAACGCTCACCTTGCGAGAGGGTGTTAAGGATATTTAGTACTAAATTATATTTTACCATATATATCATATTTAATATTTTATTATAAGCAAATATCTAGATATTTGCCTTCTTAGTATAGGCATCTTTTCATATATTGTTATTTCCATTTATTACTCTTTTCATATCTTTGTAATTTATTTGATTATAAATAAGATAACTTTCACACCATTTAGGTGTGGTGGATTAAGCAAACATTCTNTAAAAAAAAAAAAAAAAAAAAAAAAAAAAAAAAAAAAAAAAAAAATAAGACAACGATCAAGAACAAGAATATGGATCAAGATCCAAGTCAACATTTGAATGTTGAGTATATTTTAGAATTTCAAGACTATAAATTAAATTTTATGGTCATTGGATAAGGTTTGGTAGGTAAACAAAGAAACAATGTAAATTACCATAATGCCTTTAAGATAATTTACCTTCGGTCCATGACCTATATGACATAAAAATACTATGAACCTCTATAGTAGTTCTTGTTTTATGATGTTTGATGATTTTTTAAAGTTTGAAAGTAATCGGAACACGTTAAGTATCAAAACAAAAAATTAGGGGTAAAATGATCAAAATGACCCTAGGACTATTTATGATATTTTACGGTTTAGACATGCTCCAAATGATTTGCTACTTCTTATAAGGCCTATTCCTAAGGACATGACAGTATGTTCAAGATTTCAAGTTGATTAAAGCAAGTTTGGTTTAGACATGCTCCAAATGATTTGCAACATCTTATAAGGCCTATTCCTAAGGACATGACAGTATGATCAAGATTTCAAGTTGATTAAAGCAAGTTTGGAACCTAAACCAAGTTAGGAACTAAAAAATACCTAAAGAAACACCTAACGACTCTAGACTCTTCTCGAACCCTCTAAAGAATTCATTATGACTCTATGACTTTTTAGAACAACTCATGGTTGTTATTATTATGAGTACATATGTTTATGTGCTTGAAACGTATAAAGCCTTAAGCTTTGGTTTTTAGACTTTGCCGCTTGGAACGTATGAAGTCTTGGGCATATGTATTTCGGATGTATCACAGGGCTTGGAAAGTACGTATAAAGCCTTAAGCTTTGGTTTTCAGACTTTGCCGCTTTGAACGTATGAAGTCTTGGGCATATGTATTTCGGATGTATCACAAGGCAAACCTTGGACGTAGGTTAAGACTCTATCGCTTGGAAAGTATGAAGCCTTGGAATAGGATAGAAAAATGTGGCTGCTGGGATTCAAGCCCAAGTCTCCACAGCCACAACGTGGAATTCTTACCAATAAACTATAGCCACTAATGTTTAAAAAACAGTCGAGGTAAGTAGCTACCTTGGAATTTTCTTAAGAAATACTAGTAGGAATCACTTGGATTTCTGAATGAACCTTAAACCAAGTATTAGTTAATGATATATGAAAGAAAAACTCAAAGAATCATGAGTTAAGGCCTTGAACCGATCAAATTTCTTGAGATTTAAGTAACATTAAAATGATCCACTAAATGAACTCTACTGCCTATGATATTTTAATTTTGAGTATATCATAGCATGTTAAGACTATATATGAAATGTTATGGTCATTTGATAAGGTTTAGTAGATAAACAAAGAAACAGTGTAAAATTACCATAATGCCCCTAAGATAATTTACCTTCGGTTCATGACCTAGATGACATCCAAATGCTACGAAATTCTGTAGTAGTTCTTATTTTATGATGTTTAATGATTTTTTGAAGTTTTAAAGTCATCAGAAAAATGTTAAGTATCAAAACAAAAAATTAGGTGTAAAATGACCAAAATGCCCCTAGGACTATTTATGATATTTACGGTTTAGACAATGCTCCAAATGATTTGCTACTTCTTATATGGTCTATTCCCAAGTACACGAAGGTTTCAAGATTTCAAGTGGATTTGAGCAATTTTGGTACCTAAACCAAGTTTGGACCTAAAAAAACACGTAAAGGAAACACCTCAAGACTCAAGACAATTCTAGAACCTTCTAAAGAATTCATTATAAATCTATAACATTTAGAATAACTTATGCTTGTTAATATGATGGGTGCATATGACTTTTTAGACCCTAGATGCAGGATTAGACTTCATTACTTGGAATGTAAGAAGCCTTAGATATAGGTTTTCAAACTATGCCGCTTGGAACGCGTGAAGCCTTGGGCATAGGTTTGCAGATTGTATCGCAGGGCAAGCCTTAGATGCAGGTTCAAACTACGTCGCTTGGAACACATGAAATCTTGGACATAGGTTAAGACTCTATCGGTTGAAAAGTAGGAAGCCTTGGACACAAGGTTTTCAGCTTCATGATTAGTACCATAAATTCCAAAAGGATTGTCTTAGAGAACGAACCAAGAACAGAACAACAAAAAGTAAGACAACGATCACCAACTAGAGTATGGATCATGTAACGACACCAAAAAGAATAATAATAATAAGTAAATAATTAAATAATTAAAATAATAATTTTCCCTTCTTTCTCTCCTAAACTGTCTCTCCTCAACAAACTCACAAATCTAGAATACAATCTCTCCTCAACCAACTCAATAGACAATCTCTCCCCAACCAACTCACATA